>NW_015540853.1:224696-233198 GCF_001515605.1 Sinocyclocheilus anshuiensis | reverse complement strand
CCCCCCCCCCCCAATGACTATTATAGTATTTATTTTTCTACTATATTTCCTGCTATGGAAGTAAATGGGGGGCGAGATCTGTTTGGTCCCTTCATCATAACATTAGATGATTGATAGTAGTCACTACAAAAAAATTACATTTGTGCCTCAGTCATTCAATTAATTTATAAAAACGCACCAGAATCATAATATTTTACAGCAGCTGTCTTGTTTCTGCTATTACATCAGGACTCATTTGAATATTTTTCTCTATGAATTTTGGCTTCACATGAGAGTTCACACTGGAGAGAAGCCGTTCCCATGTGATCAGTGTGGGAAGAGTTTCACACAATCAACAAACCTTAGAGTACACATGAGAATTCACACAGGAGAGAAGCCGTACTCATGTGATATATGTGAAAAGCACTTCACACACAAAAATACTCTTGTGTTTCACATGAGGATCCACACCGGAGTGAAGCCGTTCATGTGCGATCAGTGTGAAAAGAGATTTTCAAACAAAAACAGTCTTGCGTGTCACATGAGAGTTCACACTGGAGAGAAGCCATTCACGTGTGATCAGTGTGGGAAGAGCTTCACGCAATTAGCACACCTTAATGGACACATGAGAGTTCACACCGGAGAAAAGCCACACGCGTGTGATCAGTGTGGGAAGAGTTTTACAAACAAACACAGTCTTACTGCTCACATGAGGATTCACACCGGAGAGAAGCCATTCAAGTGTGATCAGTGCGGCAAAACATTTCATTGGTCATCAGGTCTAAAGACACATCCGGTAGTTCATACAAAGGGGAAGCCACATTCCTGTTCTGAATGTGGAAAGAGTTTTTCACTGCTGCAGAGTTTGCATGTACATCAGAAAATTCATACTGATGTGAGAGAGTACTTGTGCTTTGAGTGTGGGAAGACTTTTACTACAGCGAGACAGTTAAAACTGCACCAGAGGATTCACACCGGAGAAAAACCTTACAAGTGTTCACACTGTGACAAGACATTCAGTCAGTTAGGAAATCTGAAAACACATGAGAAGATCCACAGCAGAGAGAAGCCGCATACCACATTTGATCAGTGCGGAAAGAGTTTCTCTTTTAAAAGTCACCTGAAGCTACACCTGAAGATCCATGCAGTGGAGTAAACACATCACTGCTATTTATTTGAGCAAAGGTTCGTCCAGTTACCTTCTTAATTCGCACATATTTTTTTGACTTATGCATAGCATAGTGGCCAATCAACTTGTGCCATGTAGAAAACAATTGCCCTTTCACACAGATCACTGATTCCAGAAAAATGCCATAGATTTACTAGAGTACCTTCTGTGTGAACGCAAACACATTCTGGGATTGATTTTGGGATCAATCCCGATGATGGGGACCTATTGAGTTTGCTAGGATCAGTCTCGGAACGTGCTTTGTGTGAACAAAAGTCAGGACCAATGGTGTAAAGGAGTTCCGGTGGAACCTTTTCATAGTTCCTAGACCTATTGGCGGAAGTTAATGCTTTTTGGCGTGTCCACACCACAGGAACTAGGAATGGTTTTAGTTCTAGGAACTCAGTTTGGGGGAACTAATTTAGCTCCTACTTCAGAGTAGGGTCTAAAACAGTTCTATAGGAACTACCAGTGACGCAGTGTGTGCTGATTGACCACATGTACATGAAACACTGGCTACCCTGCATTTTTAAAAAGCCATGTAAACATTTACTCCACGGAACATGGAAAACAGCTGTAATGGCATTCACCTGTTCTCTCGGTAATATGTAACACTGCAAGTTGTCATGAGATTTAGACAGATTTTCTTGCTCTCTCTCAATCGCGTAAATTGTGCGTTTACATAACATAAAGACAAAACAAAAACAACTCCGATCACAGCGTCCTCCATTCACTGGTTGTTGATGTTTGTAAAATGCCGTGAATAAAGATGTCACGGTCGGCTGCTTCAGAGTTCCTGCTGCCAGTGCGAATACAACCAGGAGAACCGCCCAAGGGGAAATTGGTTCTCTAGAAACCACCCTGCTGGCTAGTTCCTAGAACTACACGGTGTGAAAGCGACCTATTATCAGTGTACTTTCTGGAATCTGTGTGAAAGGGGCTTTTGTGATTGCTTACAGATTACATGACAAGCCTGTGCCATCTAGAGTTTCATGACCAAAGTAGTGATTTATAACACAAATTGTTTTCATGACATTATAAAAAAGTAAAAATCGTACTAAATCATAATCGTGCACAGCAGTTGTCAACCAGATTTGATGGGATTAAAATGACTATTGAACTCATCAGTGATCTTGACTTTGGGCTTTACTTTACATTTCTCATTTGTCTCTCATTTGAAATCTCACTTGATTTAATGTTTTTTTTAGACCTGATGAAGCACCTGAAGATTCACATGAGAGTTCACACTGGAAGGAAGCTGCTCAGGCTTTCTATCTGAAAAAGCAACAGATAAGTCGCACTGGGGAAAAAAAAAAATTGTCAAGTATTCACACTGCAAAACGAGATAATCTGTATGAAAGTCTGGGAACTCATGAAAGGATTCACACTAGGAAACCACATCAGAGTCTGATCAATTATCTAGTCTACGGTCACAATCACAGTAACTAGATCATCTTCAGATCCAGAAGTGCAACAGCAGCAGCGCAAGAGCATTTCTTGCATAGAGATTCTGTCCTAACAGACATGATGAAGAAATATATTGACTATTTTGGCCATTAGCCACTTTGAATTTTTTTGTAAAATACTGTATTTTTCTGAATGCATTAGTGTGGGGAAGTCGTGGCCTAATGGTTAGAGAGTCGGACTTGTAACCCAAAGGTTGTGGGTTCGACTCTCGTACCGGCAGGGATTGTAGGTGGCGGTAGTGAATGTACAGCGCTCTCTCCCACCTTCAATACCACGACTGAGGTGCCCTTGAGCAAGGCACCGAACCCCCAACTGCTCCCTGGGCGCCGCAGCAAAAAATGGCTGCCCACTGCTCCGGGTGTGTGTTCACGGTGTGTGTGTGCACTTTGGATGGGATAAATGCAGAGCACTAATTCTGAGTGTGGGTCACCATACTTGGCCACATGTCACGTCACGTCACTGTCACTGTCTTTACAATACTCAGTATGGGTCATCGGCACAATGGCCTGAAGGATCCTAAAAAGTTTTAACCTGTTAACCTTCACAAGGATGCACTGAAATATTCTTTGTTTACATAAGTTTTAATGTAAGCTGCTGTAATTACCTCAACAAACTATGTATCATTAACTCTTTCCCCTCCAAACACAGAATTTTCCAGGGTTTCATGTTCTCGCAGTTATACGCTCGGGGGCGGTATTACGCATCTCCTGAATGAGTTTAGAATCAGTCGATCAAAAAACAATAAACAGCATATAAATGAAAACCGCCTATTGTTACAGAATGAAATGTGGATCCAGAAAGTGGTGGCCTGTGCAAGCTTTGGGAGTACTGATGGAAGCCATCTACTGCATCTTTGCTTTGATAATATTACTGAATATGATCCAGATGTAGTATTTGATAAAAATGTGATTTTTTTATGAAACCTACCTACATTCAAGTATTTATAAAAAAAATAATGCTTGAAGCTAAGATAAATTGTTTTGTTTAAAGTAGAGGGTCTGTTCTTTATTTTGATGTGTTGCATGTTCAGATATTTATACAAAATATTCTGGGGGCCATGAAATTTTAGTGAAAATTTGTGGCAGTGGCTGGCAACTTTTTTCAAAAACGCTAGCGGGGTAAGAGTTAAAAGGGTGCAAGACTCAAACTTCGGTATTTGACCTCTTTTTTAAGCTTAAAAAGTTATAGTGGCAGTAATGTCTTAAAGGGAACTTATTATGCCCCTTTTTACAAGATGTAAAATAAGTTTCTGATGTCCCCAGAGTGTGTATGTGAAGCTTTTGCTCAAAATACCCTACAGATAATTTGTATCACTTGTTTAGGTTGCCAATTTTAGGGTATGAGCTAAAACATGCCATTTTTGTCTTTGTCCCTTTAAATGCAAATGAGCTGGTGCTCCCGACCCCTTTTCAGTAGAGGGTTTGCATTTTAAGTATTATGCATTTTAGTATTACTATATATTGTGACACAATATATTGTTATACCCCTTCATTGTTCTGAATGTTGACATTTACATTTAGTCATTTTGCTGACGCTTTTATCCAAAGCGACTTACAACTGGGGAATACATAAAGCGATTCTTCTTAAAGAGGCAAACAGACACAGGAAGTGCTTGTAATACCACGTTTTAGGCATTGTTCAAATAAGTACAAGCTAGAAAGGTAAGGAATAAATAAAGACTGTGATGCCCAGTGATGAGAGTGCAGACAGGAGGATCTGGTGATTGACAGTGTCAAAAGCAGCAGATAGATCCAGCAAACAAGAACTGATGATTTGGAGTCAGCTTTTGCCATCCGCTGACTGGTTAGGATCCAGTTTGTTGTTCTGTGAAAGAAACAATGATACCTGGTTGAAAACAACTCGTTCCAAGGGTTTTCACTATGAATAGAAGAAGAGAGACAGGTCTGTAGCTATCTGTAAGTGAAGTGTTTAATGTAGGTTTTTTTGAGCAGTGGGGTTACCCGAGCCTGCTTGAATGCAGTGGGGAAGGTGCCTGTGAGGAGAGATGTGTTGATGATGTGTGTGAGTGCTGGTAAAAGTGTAGGAGAGATTGCTTGGAGAAGGTGTGAGGGGACTGGGTCCAGAGGGCATGTTGTAGGATGGCTGGAGAGGAGAAGTTTAGATACTTCTGCCTCAGTGAGGGGACAGAAGGAGAAGATGGGAGTTTTAGCAGTGGTTGTGGTTGGTTTGAAGTCATGTGTGTGTGGGGCTGAGAACTGACTACTGATTGATCTAGTTTTGTCTGTTGAACAATTGTATCAACATATGTAGCCTATATATTCTATATCCCGTGATCCAGCAGAGCATAAGAGGTATGGAGAATGGATTGGTTTTTATAGGGAAAGACTGCCTAGTTAAATGTTTAGCCATGTCACTACTGATTTTTGAACTAATCAATCATGTTAACAATTTTACAGCACTTATTGTGAATTTCACTGACATTGTAGTATAGGGTCGCTTTGTTAAAACATCTAAACGGTTAATTATAGATATAGTAAGAATACATATACATATTTTTGTCCATACCTCTGCATTTTCTCTCAAATAGAGTTTTGTATTTGCAAATCACTTTGCGTTTGTTTGAAAGTCGAGTTTTTCTGTGCAAAGCAGATTGTGTTTATTTGCAAAATGCTGGATTTGTTTGATGAATATTGGCACAAAATTCACTACATACACGTCAGTCCAATAGTGAGACGGTGAAGAAGAGGCTTGTCATGTGACATTCCAGGAACTCCCTGACACAAAAGCTGTCTGAAACCACTCCCTATCCACTATATAGTGCACTATATCGGGTGTCAGCCATTTTGTAGTGCTGTCCACTTCATTACCTACATTTATTCACTACTTTTTACCCACAATGCATTTTTATTTTGAGAGTACAACCGATGTACACTCGTTGAAGCACTATTTCCCACAATCCAATGCAGAGAACGGACGAGCTGGAAGAGAGAGAGAGAGAAAGAGAGTGGGAGCTAGCGACTTTGAATGAGAGATGCCATTTACATCGTTCTTATTTCTGCTTTAACGTTTATTTCATACATTATTTATATTAAAATACACATACACACACACACACACACTGTAAGAGCTGTTTGTTGCTGCCACGTGTTTTGCGATGGAGCTCCGTCAAGTTAATTCTTTATCGTCTATTTTTTAAATCAATTTTAAACACCACCTAACCTAACTGCCAGAGGAGGGCCAGGAGGCATTCCCTGACAACCCTCATCCTTGCCTCAGTAAGCAGAGTTGTCACTATCAAGTACTATCATCTCTTCCAATGAAATCTTCCAATCATATGTCAATAAAAATTGCACAGAGTAATCTAATATTTAAATAATTCCATGAGTCCTCACAAACAGACAAATAGTAAAGCGGTGACATGCCCAGTAGATGGCAGCAATTTGGACATTGTTGTAAAGCAGGGATTCCCAAACTTTTTGTCAGCTGAACACTTTTGACAAAACTTATTTTCTTGAAGTCCCCTTGAGATTTTAAATGAATATTTCAATAATTTATAAACACATTTGCATTTTCTCAATTCTCTGATCTCAGATACTCATCAAATAGCATGCAGGTAAACAAAATATTTAACATGTTATTAACTTATCATGCTGATCATTTTGTTTAGTTATTTAATTTAGTTAACATTATCATTAACATTTAAAATTGGAAATATATTTTAACAATCATCAACTCGTTCAAGTGTGACTTTATAAACCAGTTGAATGAATGTAAATGAAAATATTAATTAATTCAAATAAATGTACATTCTTTGTTGTCACTATAGCATAAACACAAGTATCAAAGTGAAAGTCTTGGATGCAATGACGTTGTGACAGGAAAGACCAGAATCCACGAAACAATAACTGCATCGTATACATGTAATGCACAGTATTCTCATAACTTACATTACACAGTACACAAAATGCACAATAACATAATATACAGAATGTGTTTACAATTCATAATATGTTTTAAACACTGCAATGATTCTTTCAACAGTTCCTGTTACAGTATAAGTTACAAAACAGTGAATGAGTATGTTATGTAATGGAGTGCAATATCAGTCTTTACAGGGATATTCCACCCAAAAAAATGAAAATTCTCTCATTTACTCACCTTCATGCCATTCCAGATGTATATGGACTTTCTTTCTTGACATAAACACAAAGATTTTTAAGAAAATAATCCATCTCTGAGAATCCACATAACACAAATTAACCCATGCACGTATGACAGTTGATCGGAAGTGATTGTTAATAGTCAAAAGTTTAAATTATTAGTGTTTTTCTTATCTGTTGTTTCACTTCAAAAGATACTGATTCAACCATTAAGGTCAGATGGATTATTGTCACGGTAGCTGTGTGTGGTTTTTAAAGCATCTTTAGGACTCGCAGAGATGGATTATTTGCCTAAAAATCTTAATTTGTGTTTACCTGTCCAGTCGAAAGAAAGTAATATGCATTTAGGACAGCATGAGGGTGAGTAAAGTATCTATAGTGAGTAAAGTGAACTATCCCCTTAACAATCATATGCTGTTGGTATGCTAATCCAAGATCAGCATAGACTAATACGAATAAAGTGCAACCTCTTGTGTACTTGTGAATTGTGTTTGTTTTCATCTAGAAGAAATTAAAATATTTGCATAATATCAGGTGTCTGAAGATCAAGATCCCAGTCATTCAAAGGTGATGTGTCTGAACAAAGTAATAATCTTGTCTGATGGGGGCAATGGATCTCTGGCACTACCACTACATCCTCTGGGTCAGCATCAGAAGTTTGTTTATGGAAAAGTTGCTCCGCTCTCTGGAAATTGAGAAAGGACATGTATTATAGTCTAATATAAACTACTTTGAACTCCCATTAAAGATTTAAAACTTAAAATATTTCAAACAAATAAATACACAATATAATTATATATAATATAAGTATTTAATTACAGTTTTTCTGAATTGCTAAAACACATTTTTTGAAACCATCACTCATTTTCTCAAAACCTTAAACACAAATACTCCAAATAAATTCACGAAACCTCTTACTCTTCCATCAAAATCAAACAATCACTGCAAAACCATTTCACTTGCACTCAAAACCAAACAGTGCTCTCTAGGGATGGGAAGATTCCCCGATTCGCTCGGTGCATCGGCATAAAAAGTTAATGATGCGATGCATCGGTTTAAAAAGTGTGCATAGGCTACAAGTTGTCGTTTACATCGCGATGCATCGTTTCTAACTGGATGCGCTATACTTTTATTATTTAGAAAGTGACCAATAATCTGTGTCCAATATTTTATATGTAGATTGATTTCTCCTCTCTAAACTGTTTCTCAAGCGCTGTCTCATCACCACTGCTGCGTGAATATGACGCATCACAACACCACGGAGACCGAGGAAAAACTGGGATTAAAGTCCAAAACCTGACTTGAAATAACCTAACAAATCAATCAGGGCTAAAGCGGTTCCATTAACGACAAATTAAATTCACATTTGTGAACGCTTATTCTTAAGCAGCTCTTAATGTTGATCATGGATCAAATCGATCCAACATGGCAAACAGCGAATATATCTGTGCTGTTTAATGCATTTGAGACGTTGTGTTTTCCTCAGTGCATAACTGACATGTCACAGGTATATTCCTCATCCGTAAACATATCCATTTTGCTGTCAGGAGTAGGCGAGGCTGACGCTAGTGCACGAGTGCTGCTGCACGCATGCGCACTAAACAGACGGAGCGCAATCGAATAGTAGCGCAATAATTCTGAGTAAAATATAAATTTTGCTAAAAAGTTTTTGGACATTAAATGTGTCTTGTAGAATTTTAAACCTACATATAAAGTGTATTTTTATGATAGCAGTAACTGTAAGTGGACTATTGTAATAGGTAAATC
>NW_015540853.1:224338-224569 GCF_001515605.1 Sinocyclocheilus anshuiensis | reverse complement strand
AAAGAGCAATTTTAGATTGTAATGTTCTAATGTTCTGCTATCTGTTCTGCAAACTATAAAAGGTACAGCTGTAATACAACCAGAGAGAAAGGCTGCATGGCTAGAAACTGTGAAAGAAAAGTCAAATAGCCTAATAGTATGTGAGACAGTGGTAATATCATGGTGTTCCTATTGGTCAGTGTTAGAGGAGCTTAGCCTGACAGTTAGCCTGCTTTAGACCAGGTTAGTTTC
>NW_015540853.1:221657-224221 GCF_001515605.1 Sinocyclocheilus anshuiensis | reverse complement strand
TTACTCTTTCTCTCCTCATCCTCCACTTCTTACATGTACTCTTCCTCCTCTCCTTCTCAGATTGTGTCCATCTATTGTTCGTATCATCATTCAGTCACCTGTGCCACTTGTGCACTCTGAGCTGGCTCATATTTTGTACAGTTGGTTTGATCACATCATTAGAAACAAGTGTGAACAATTTTGAATCGTTGTGTGTAAACGATGACAACTGTGCTTTAGTTGTGTTTAACTTTTGCCTCTTGTGTTTAGCATTTTGCAGCACAAATGCCTCACAGTGTGATAAGTGTTTAAGTGAATCAGAATGTGTTTAGAGTTTTACAAAAATAGTGCATGAGATTGGGGTTTGTGTTTGAGCAATTCAGAAAAAACTGTAACTTAGTACTAAATACTTCAAAATTATGCACCATTTATCATCTGTAATACCGTTGTATAACCATTAGATGGCTGTATAGCCCTATATATCCATGACTGTGTATACCCCTAGTTACTGGAAACTAATCTGGACATAGAAAAAGCATGGTAAAAAGGCTTTACATTGCTAAAGTTGACAGTGCAGTGATTGACAGCGCGCTTTTAAAATGGCATTGGTCATTGTCAGATACAGTACATTTATTACTGTACATTACTCTATGTGCTGGGGGAAATATGAACTAATCGAAGCAAATATGATCTAATTAAAGACTGTAACTGTATGTAGACAACCAGGTCCTGTAATGATTGGGCTAAATCAAGAAAACTTACTGCGAGTATCCTGATAACGACTATGATAATGATGATGATATCATTCGTCTGTGCTATTCCTAAGAAATCATCTCAGCAACGTAGTGTAGCAGCAGATAAATACTGATAAAATAATAATAAAAAAAAAATCTCTATATATCATTTTATATCATTAAAATTAAATACGAAGCCGCTAACAGATGCTCACATCCACACTGGCAAGGCAACACTGTCACTGACGCCTTCACTTCCAGGTCAAGAAGATGTCAATCAAAAACTCAGTAGCCAATGAGAATACACTGCTGCTAGCCCCGCCCCCACAAGAGATTTGTGCCAGAATGGTGAACGAAAACTTCAGACGTGTAAACGAAAACTTCAGAAGCGTAAACGAAAACTCTGGAAGTGCATTTGTAAGTACAGATCAGCGAATGAAAGAAGAAAAAACAGTTGCAAAACATGCAGTGTATTAAAAACGAAGTCAAAGATTTTACCTGCAATTTATATATTTTTTTCTGTTTCAAAGACATTTTATTCAGTTTCAATTCATATTTTCATAAGTTTCTTGAATAATTACATTCATTTTAATCGGCACAAAGGTAATTCCATAAAGAGGATATATATCTTAACTCATAAGCACAATATGAAAAGACTACATAAAGTACTAACTCAAAAAATGAGATTACATTAGATTTTTCTAGGTGTAAACTCACAAGTACAATAGATGTCTGACAGTTAATAACATTGGAATTAATTAATTAGCCTACATTCCTCACACCTTTCTTTTGTTATTTGTGCACATCATATTACTGCATTAGCACAAACGGAATGTGTTCTGTGTGCAATAATGATATAGGCTACAACTTTTGGACTCTGGGAAGACCATTGTGCTAGCGCTTATCAATAAATGAATCAAACTGAAATCAAGTATAAGCAAATAACTCACCAAACAGATCAAATGTTGAAGGGAAATCTAATTCTGTCAGACTTCAACAATTAATTTCAGACAATAGGTTTAAAATACAATTGTTTAAATATTGAATAAATATAGTAATAAATACACTAAATATAATAAAGCATTTTAAAAAGCAATAAATCGGCTACTGATCTGTGCTCGGGACGTTCACTTCCTGTTTGTTGCTGCCGTGTGTTTTGAGTTTGAGCTCCGTCGTTATTTCTTTATCGTCTATTTTTTATTTTAAAATAAATGTTATACACCATCATTTTCGTTTATATAACGTGTGAATATATCCTCTTATCGTATTCTACAACAAAAACAATCAGAGCGCCTTGTTATCACTAGTTTTATTTTGATTTCCCGAGTCCGCTATTAGCAAATAGCCCGCTAGCATCGCCAGTGTGGTTGCCGCTAATCTCGCTTACATTGCTAATACTCTATTCACACACATTACCATTGTTTTACTCACTGTTACTTGCTTTAATGGCGGATGTGTGTCTACCTTTGAGTGCAGGTGAGGACACGTTCGAGCTGCCTCGACCGGCAGGTTGAGCTGGAGGCCATGGAGAAGCAGATCCGCGACCTGGTGGAGAGGCAGACCCAGCTGAGAGAGCGGAGAGCCATGCTGGAAACATCCCTGGCTGACACTCACAAGTCCGGGGTAAGTATACATTGCGCTGCTAACTCTCCCACCACCTCTACTCTGTGTGTTTCTCTGCACAGGCCCGGTGCACCCAGGACGCGATCTTCCCAGATGTCCTTCACTCCGGCGCCGGGACACCACAGACCCTGGGTGCACCCGCAGCGAAAGATGCGAGCCAGGCCCCGGGCAACGACCTCTCCCCCTCCGCCACCTCCGGTCTTCGAGATCTCCACCTGGAACCGCTTC
>NW_015540853.1:211761-221420 GCF_001515605.1 Sinocyclocheilus anshuiensis | reverse complement strand
TTATTATTCTTTAGTTTGGGTTAAACAAATCAATTTTGCTTGGTTGGAACAGCAGCTACGCTAATTATGTCTCTAGTTGTTTCTCTGTTTCTGCTGGGATTGACATCCCGTGGAAACCAGGATTTACACAAGCTTCAGTCTGGATCCAGAACACCTGAGAAGAGATGATGCCAACCCCTCATAGGACCTCAGATGATGCCAAGCCTGAAACAACATACAGAACTACCACATTTTGCTATAAGTTTGATTGCATCATATAATAATTGCTGTTAATAGTGTTTATCGTCTTTTTGATTAAGTCTTTAATTGATTTTTTGATGTTGTTTCAACTCAAAATGTTTTTTTGAGTTGATGCAAGATGGCGCCGCAGATGGCAGCCATGGTTTGTCGGTACTTGGTACTTGTACTTTTTTAGTTTGTTTGTCCTGTCTTAAGCAATTTTTTCCCGATCAGCTTTACTACAAAGAAAGATGTTTATAAAGATAGGTATGAATATATAGGTTAGTAGATAGATATATTTATGAATGGCATTTTATTTGCCTGATATACTATTGTTGCCACTACTTAATACTTGATGTTAAAGGGAGACTGTGGACTGATTGATTAACTAGAATCACCTGATGTATGTTGTTTGTTATATAACCTTTGAGAGACAAAGAATTGTCACAGTGACAAAGGCAGATAGCCGAAACTTTTGTCTATTTTATCTCCTGCTTTAATTCTAATAAAATATTTTAGGAGTGCAAACCAACCTCTGCAACATGGGTATGTTAGCACAAGCTCTGCAAATTAGCACTCCAGTAAAGTCACACGTATTTATATGCCACTTTATTCAAGAGAATGCTTAAAAGCAAGCAACTTTGCAGTATTAAACATGAAAAACAGTGTCAGTGCTTCATTTCATCAGAAGAACAACGTGCGTTCATGCTTTCACCTGCGGAGATCTTACCTTGACGGACTCAACAGGAGAATTGAACTAGATAAGAGCTCCGAGCCTCAGAACACACCTCCTATTACGTTATTGTCAAGGAACAATGGTAGTACGAAGGTGATAACCAGGTGAAACTAACTTTTCTGTAGAGTTCGCTTTGCCATGCCGTTTCGAACTCCAAAAACGAACACAAAGCGAACTTAATTTTGGCCAGATTATGTTTGAAACGATGTTCAGTTCATTCTTCGATTTTGCTTGAAGTATATCGGGGTCTTGTGAGGCAAAAAAATAAATAAAAATGCAAAGTCGGCCATGGGTAATTTTTATGTGCTCATACTTATAAATGTCTATAACTCCAAAAATGTTTTCACCAAATTTGACACACATAGGTATGGACACACTCTGAGGACACGTAAAAATTGGTGGGATTTTGCCTCTTGGTGGCGCTATAATTGAACAAAACATGAAAATGCCATTAACTAATACAGTATTATGATATAAAATGTTATATTTTACAAATGCATTGGTGTAGTGTTACGAAACTCAGTATGTGCCTCCGGCATCATGCCCTGAAGGTACTCAAAAGACCACCTTGTGGTCAAAAGTTATAATGAAGAAAAAGGCTAATGGCTTTATATAAATTTGGCCTATTGTAATGAGACTGGTCTTAATAGACACCTTGTGTCATGCTGAGAATGTTGATATCAATTTTGCCAGATTTGGCCAAATTTCATGTCTGCCATTTGATTTTGTTTAAAACCTACTTTTTCAAACACCCCCTAGACCGTTGGTCCGATTTTCATCAAATTTGAGTCAGATCATCTTTAGACCATTGTTACGCCCCATTCTAATAAGAAAAAGGGCTTGACGTAAGTTTGAAGTAGGGCTGCACGATAAATCGCATGCGATATTTAATGCGCATCTTTTCAGAAAGCCGGTTCTGCGGTAAATCTCCATCACCTGTGGGCTTTCACATTGAGCAGCATTAACTACACAGAGCCGTTGTTCACTGACGAGCTGCGCAAAACCATGTTCATATTCGCGCGATTTTTTGCGCAGCTCGTCAGTGAACAACGGCTTTGTGTAGTTAATGCTGCTCAATGTGAAAGCCCGCAGGTGATGGAGATTTACCGCTGATTACAGAACCGGCTTTCTGACAAGATGCGCATTAAATATCGAATGCGATTTATCGTGCAGCCCTAGTTTGAAGGTAAACGGGAAACCAACCCCAGCCGACAGATCACCACAGACATAAAAGTAAGATCCACAAGTTAATTTACTGAAATTGAATAAAATAAATGAAACAAAGGAGCCATAGCTTCAGGGTGTCCTGCAAATAAAACAAATAAATGTCCTAGCAAAAGAAACAAAAATACAATAAACTTCCCTAACTCCCTAAGATAAACAAATCGCAAACAAGGCCAACTAAATGGCAGGACACCCCTACGCTCCTAAAGCACAGGCAGTGACTTAATTAAATTACTTCACAACAGAAATATGAACCATTTACGAAAACGAGTGGTTTGGAATCTGTCGACGGGAGAAGGAATCCGGAGCTCCTCACGCCAATAGCGCCGCCCTTTTAAGACGAAGCAACCGCAGGTTCAGCCAATCGTGTTTCTCTGCAGCAACCAATCCCTGCACAGACATACACAAAAAAACACTCCACACAGAAAACACAGATGCCGAAGTCGTAACACCCCCACACACTAAGAAAAATCTATATAAATTGATTTTAAACAAAACTAAAGGAACGAGATAAGGCATCTGCCAATACATTGTCCTTGCCCTTTTTATAGCAAATCTCAAGATTAAAATCTTGAATAAACAAGGACCAGCGCATAATTTGTTGATTTGCATTGCGCATACGAGACAGCAATACTAGTGGATTGTGATCAGTAAAGACAAGCACAGGAATAGAACTTGAACCCACGTATACTTCAAAATGTTGTAACGCCAGTAATAAAGCAAGGGTTTCTTTTTCGATAACACTATAGTGTAACTGATGTTTTAAGAACTTTTTTGAGAAGTACGCTACAGGATGCTCAACTCCGTGAATATCATCTTGCAAAAGAACTGCTCCGGCTCCAGTAGCACTAGCATGAACGTCGAGTTTAAACACACGTGAGTAATCCGGTGCAGATAACACTGGGGCACTACACAACAAACTTTTTACAGCTTCAAACGCATGTTGACAGCCATCAGACCATAAGCATTTTTGCAAGGCACGAAGAAGATTGGTTAACGGTAGAGCCACATCAGAGAACAGTAAAACTACACATTTTAGAGTGGCCTTTTATTGTGGCCAGCCTAAGGCACACCTGTGCAATAATCATGCTGTCTAATCAGCATCTTGATATGCCACACCTGTGAGGTGGATGGATTATCTCGGCAAAGGAGAAGTGCTCACTAACACAGATTTAGACAGATTTGTGAACAATATTTGAGAGAAATAGGCCTTTTGTGTACATAGAAAAAGTCTTAGATCTTTGAGTTCAGCTCAAGAGAAAACTTGTGTGAGTTTTCAGTAACTCACACAATCAGCTAAATAATTTACAATTATTTAAATTTGGTGCGAATGTATGTATTTTATGGAAATTCACACTTCTAAAAAAAAATGTGAAATTAACCTGCATTTTCTCTGTAAAAAGACTTTTCTTATTTTAAAAACAGTGTAGGATATAACTGTTCAGTGTTTCCATTTTTATATTCAGTTATAATTCTACACTATATATTTGGATTTCCTATAATTATTTCCTAGTATTTAATAAATAGATTTATAAATATTGAAGACTGAGAGTGTATGGGTATTCCATTACCCTTAGCTCAGTGGATCTCCCCTGTGTGTAATGTGCTTGAAGGCGCCCTCCCAACCCCGTTTATCTGAGCCATGACTATGCAGGACTGCAGGTTTATTTAAGATCGTGTGATTTACTGGAAAAAAGAGCTGCAATCTGACGTCACCGTAACCTTCCGATCCATTCTGATTGGTTTACTTGTGTCTTGCATAATAATGTACCGTTCTTTATAAATGGGCAATGCAGTGACAAAAGAATATAGCAAAGACATTCAAGGAAACAAGACACAACTGCGATACAGAAAACTTCAGCTTGCTGTTTGGAAGTCAGCTCCCTAAGGTTTGACTTTTTTTTACGTTTACATTTATTCACTTAGCACATGCTTTAATCAAAACATAGCAATACATTTTTGGTTCCTACCGGGAATGTTAATTTTGTCAGACCATTCCCAGAACATAGCTAAAAGGTTATTTTTCGCTATTCAGAATATTTGTTGTTGTTTTAGGTGCATAATCGCACAGGTTAATTAGGCTATGTTAATAGACATTCTAAAACGTTTAACGTGAAAATGTGTGACATGGCTTATTTAGATACTAAAGGAATAAATTAAGCAGGTTGTGCTATTTTGATGATGCTGCACTGCAGGCAAACAGTCCATATTAGGATGCGAGTGCAAAATGCAGTGGCAGAGCCAGGATGTTTTCACAGGGGTGGCCAGGGAGGGGCCAGCAAGCAGTCGGGGGTGGCACAGAAATATTCATTATTCAATATAGAAATGTGTTTGACTAAAAAGTACTGGACTGTTTTAGTGACTAAAACACAACTGAGCACAATTAATGTCTACTTAATTGTAATTGAAATTTTATAAATTACGTAATAATGAGTAGGAATGCACCGATACCACTTTTTTCAGAATGAGTCCGATACGATACTTTCATTTTGGTACTCATCGATACCGATACCTGTATTTTCACAACATTTGTCATTTTTTACAAATACTGCATACAGAGACAAAATAATAATAATAGTAATAATAATAATAATAAGAAGAAGACTCATTTTAGTAGGCTTCATTTAGCAAACAGATATTACCATCAGTTATTTCCACACTTAATTATACCTCTTAAAATGTATTGTATAAGCTTTTGTTACTTTCACTGTTCATTTTAATGGTGCATTAGAGCTGCTCCATTGCAGCAGCTCAATACTGTAATCACAAAACATTTTATGTTGAATAAAATTTTATGTTTCCACACTTAATTATACCTGTTAAAATGTATTGTATAAGCTTTTGTTACTTTCACTGTTCATTTTAATGGTGCATTAGAGCTGCTCCATTGCAGCAGCTCAATACTGTAATCACAAAACATTTTATGTTGAATAAAATTTTATGTATGAATTAAAATAATGCAGGGAGTACGCGCGTACTATTTTGGTGATGTAATTTGCGTCACACGCAGTGTACACGGACCCTTGCGTACGAATAAAAACCATAATTCTAAAGCAAGCTAAACATACGCAGCGCGCACACGTTTGTATTGGTGCAGAATGAGAGAGACACTTACAGCCTAGCACATTTCACCCAGTCTGCTAGTTTCACTATTGCTTTAAATAAAGTTGTGTATGCTTGACGTTTAAAATAAATGCTGTTTGTAGTGAATGCCCCTATAATTGTTGTTTGTTTTATATTTACGATTTAGTTTTAATCCAAATGCATGCGCACTAATCCAAATGCATGCGATAATGGAGTGAACAGCAATCAAGATCATACAACAGAAGTGCGCGCTCTCGGACTCTCTCTCGCTCTCTCTCTCCTTACCGTCAAATAACTTTAGTAACTTGTGCACTGTTTTGCTTGCTTGCTTTTGACATATCCGACTGAACTACAAACTTTCCAGTGATGTCTGTGAGATATTATTCACTCGACAAGCTCACTATACAGGCGTGAATATTGAATGCTGTTGTTCTGTTGTCAGTGTTTCTTTTTCTGGACACAGCTCTGTTCACACGTTGTGTAGTATCGGCTTTTGGTATCGGGGCACTTTTACGAGTACGAGTACAGGAGCGCAGTATCGGGCCCGATGCATCCCTAATAATGAGTGAATATGACAGATGTTTTTTTCTATTATTATTCTTCACCATAAAAGGGCTCACTATAGCTTTATTGCTCAGTCAGCTTGGTTCTGATTCCGGTAGAATGTATACTGCAGTAACTATTATTGATGTAAGTTCTCTGGGCATATAAAAGGGTCTGCATTTAACTATGATAAATTCCAGGTTAGGTGAGCAGTGTCTTCCAGTGATGACAGAGTTTGTGCACCAAGCTTTAGTTATATAAATGCACAGCCCTCCTCCTCTGGTCTTACCGGAATCTTCTGCCCAGAGAACGTAGCGGTCAGCTAACTCGATAGCAGTGATCGACCGATATTGATATTTTATAACCGATACCGATACCAATTATTTGCATGTTTATGTGCCCGATAACCGATATGATATTACAACAATAAAAAACATTTTATTTATAAAAAGCATCAACAGCAACAACACTAATATTGACAATAAACAAAATAAATGTAGAATGTCTAACGTTTTCAAATGGAGAAAATAAATAAAGGACAGGAGTCATATCAACTTCATTTTAAACTACAGTTTTAGTAGTTTTATAAGCTGTTTAATAGCTACAGAGTCAAGAATAATTCACTGGATAATGTTAATTCACTGAATAATATTCTCTGGAATATAACAAACAAAACAACATATTTTATTGAATTTCTCAACTGGAATGTTATATCAGAATTATCAATAATGTTTTTGTCGTTCTAGATTATGAAATGCCTGCTGACAGCGCGGTTTATCTATGCAGTTACACAGAGATATACTCAAACTGCGATCGCTCGCGGAGGTAATAGATAATTAATTTCCATAGAGTTGTATTTATTTAGATGTATTATTTAATTCAGGCAAAGTTACGTCTTTATTGGGACAGGACTTGATGGATTATCTTACGTGACTCCATGAGTTGGTCTCTATTTCTTAGAGCCAAGCTGCATAAACTACATATCAGGCATTTATATAATGCATCTAATTTGTGCATAAATGGCTGTTATGTTAAATAAAGTTTACTAATATAGCAACTATATCAAGTACCTGCACGCCGTTGTTGTTGTCTCGTCTCCCCTCAGACGTGCTGCAATGGCGATCCTGCGCGCAATTCTCAAAACGCCCACAAGATTTATCGGCGTTTATCGGTGAATCCAATATTACAATACCGATATCCGATTATGGTAAAATGCATCGGGAAAAATATCGGTAAATCGATATATCGGTCGATCTCTACTCAATAGTGCCGTTATTCAGGCATGTTTCTGTAAAAACCATGATATTAGAATCCATAATTCTCCTGTTGTTTGCGATGCACAGACGAAGATCGTCCATTTTGTTGACCAATGACCGTACATTAGCGAGAAAACTGCTGGGTAAAGAGAGCCGATGCGGTGTTAGCTTAGCTCTTAGGCCTCCGTGCTTTCCTCGTCTTTGTTTACAGTCCTGATGCCGTCTGCGAGCACTTCCGCCCGGGCCGGGTAAATTGAGCAGCCTCCGATGTTCTGGAGATCTCTGAGATGAGTCAGAGATCAGCGATAAAGGTAAAAGAATGTTGTAATCCAATGTACTCGTACTCGTTAAAAGTCCTCCAATGCCACACAACTTTTAAACAGTGCTGTGTCCAGATAAAGAATCACTGACAACAGAGAGTTTAGTAGAGATCTTATGGATGTCTATGTACATGATAAGTACATGTAGGATATGTAAGCTAATGATAAACATTGAATATTCACGCCTGTATAGCTGATGTGCGCGAGCTGATAAGCAAAGTACGCAGAGTGGATTGAGCGCGTGGCGGCACAGATGCGCGAGCTCTTCGAGCGAATATCCCTTTCTCACAGACATCTAGGGCTGTTCAACTACGAAATTTTTGGAATCGAGTCCGATTCCGATTCCCGGTTTTGGAATCGATGGTTTATATAATCAGTTGCACTCTCAGCCACTGATCTGTGCTCTTGGCGTTTTCTTTCATAATTATCATCGGCTGATAGAAAGGTTAAAAAATAAAATTTTATTTACTATGTAAATAAGAACAAGACCCTCGATCACGCCATAATCTATTCCGTCGTGCAGCAGCAGCGCTCAAAATTGTGGACAACATAAGCCAGTTCCACCGTAAAATAACCTCTGAATCGTTTTTTTTTTAACTGGTTCATTAAAACGATCTATCTGAAAGAACCTTTTTGTGGAAACGAATCAGACTTCTAAACACTATTATTGAGCAAGAGGCGTCTTTCTCATTCTGCACCAATGTGTACGTGGGTTGTGCATGTTTTGCTTGCTTTAAAGGCCGAAGTATACTTCAGTTTTTACTCGTACCCATACATCTGGAATCCAGAATACATCTGGAATTTTACTCGTACCCATACAAAACAGTGCACGTGAAGCAAATTTCAACACCAAAATAGAGCGCACGTACTCGTATAATGTATAACGAGTGGTTCCCTGCATTATTTTAGGAAAATGGCTTATGCTTATAGTACTGAACCGCTGCAATAAAGCAGCTCTAATGCACCATTAAATTAAAGATGAAATGTGACAGTTTTCTTTAAATCTTCAAGTTCAAGGCGTGCAATCTGACAAAGTGTCTTTTCTGCTAGATTATTAAACACATTGAAATAAAAGCTTGGGATGGTATCATGAGTTAGCTTTCATTTTTTCTCTCTCAAATATAAAGCTGCTTTGGTAATGGAGGGGAATTTACGGTTAAGACCCAGGACCAGATATGGTGAATGAAGACCAGGAATTGGACATCCAATTAATTGAAGAAAAAGAAAAATAGAAAAATGGGAAATAGTTTGCAGTTTCACCAGCAGAAGCCAGCTTCAAGTCTCACAAGGAGTTTGTTGGCCGCTCTGCAAACACGATTCCCAAAACATACCGATAACATGTTGTAGTCCTGGTGAGAAGCACAGACAATATTCATCTTTATTCAACTTAGATTTTCTTAACTAAGAAATTGTCACAAAACTAGTCTATATTTCACCTCTGGAAGCCGTGCAAAATGAGCAAACACTTGTGAAAGCATGTAGCTACCTTCCTTGCAAGTTAGAAATAGATGAAAACTTTAAAATCTGAACATAATAGCATGTCTACTATTAACTTTTGATGAAGCCTCGTCCATCCTTAGGCATGACCACAGTCGCTTTTCAGACATCAAATACAGACAAGAGAGAATACCTGGAAAGGAAGAACATTTCAACACTCAAGCAGTCATTTCTATGGGTGCATACATTTGAAAGAAAATCAATCAAATCATTTAATACAATGATCACTGATTAATATATTTACTATACTTACTCATATCAAATCACTCAAAAAGGATATATATATATATATATATATATCAGTGGCGGGCCATGCATTTTACACCTAGGCCTTCAGTGGCGTCCTACATGAATTAATCCATCTCTTCAGCTAGTATGCTGACCATCCAATCAAAGGACGAGAATTTATCATTATCGTTAGCCAGCTAGATGGCCCTGGTGCTGCCAACTAGAAATCTGATTGGTTAAAGCAACGGTTTCATTGGCATTGATTTAAGCTAACAGACGCCTGCACTGTGGATTCTGAAGGCCTTAAGGCAGATTTCTTTGACCCTGGCAACACGATTGCTGAAATATGATTGGATAAAAGCTCTAATATAAACATACACTGCTGGAAGCAGTGCAACCAAGAGAAAAGCTATGAACTGAAGAGAATAGACTATTGGAAATAATTTAATACACATTCATGGAAAAATATATTAAACCAAATCAGGGATTCTGATAGAGTTTAGGCCAGCAGAGAAGGCTTTGCTGGCCCTGACGACCCACCACTGATACATA
>NW_015540853.1:209413-211662 GCF_001515605.1 Sinocyclocheilus anshuiensis | reverse complement strand
TATATATATTGAAGAGACAAGGGATTTTAATTATCTCCCTTCAGTAATCATTGAGCTCAATCTATTGAAGGACTAAAATAACAGCATGCAGTTGATTAAATGTTTGATTTATTCTGTGTTACAGGTTCAGGCACGATGAGCAGCATTATTCCCAGGAGCAAAGCAAAAGGCACTGACATCTGTGCAATTAACAAATACTATTATATAATCCGCTCTGACCTCGGCTGCTATATGCAGACAAGTGATTTAAATAAAGGTGCAGATATCTCTGTTTTCAGTCTGCACCCTGCCTGCCAAAATGGAGACCATTACATTGGTGGAGATAGCTACTTTAACATCATCAATGGCAATTCCTGCCGCAGAGTCACAAACCTGACGACAGACAGCGATGCTGTAGTTTACAGCCTTCATCCCAAATGCCAGGGTGGAGACCAGTACTTCGCAGCCCATGGCTATTTTTACATCATCTTCCAAGGAAAAGGCACTTACCGAAGAACAACAAACATGACTAAAGACTCGGATGCTGAAGAACTCAAGCTGCATCCCAACCACAGAGACGGTCTGTATTACTGGGGCCCACCATCCTCCAAGCAAACTGGCTTCTCCTTCCTCAAGCCTGCCTCAGAGTGGGGTGTTGAGTTCTACCACGGTCCTGATCTCGGCACAGACGAGCGCACTGCTGTTTATTCTGTTCATCCTGATGTTCTTAACTTCCTTCCTGGTGGGCTGTCTGTAACTAAAGGCCCAGCCATTGGCATGTGGGAGAATATTAAAACGATAACTAATGACAGCACTACACCAGTGACATGGCAAAAGAAGATCACTAAAAAGGTTGGATACAATAAGGAGAAGATGGCCCAGATCACTCACAACTGGAAGATAGAAACATCAGCCTCGATTGAATCTGCAGAGCTTGCAAAGTTAATTGCAAAGTTGCAGTTCTCCTTTTCTGCAGAATATGGAGGTTCACGTGTCAGCACTGAAAACGAAAGCTGGAAAGAAGCAACTGAAGAGGAAGAGCAACTCACATTTGGGCTGAAGCCAAATGAGCGTTTATATCTGTGGCAGCACAAACTGTGTCTTGGACAAGAACCAGTGTTGTTCTGCTGTGATTTAAAGATTACCAATGAGCCAAACCCTCCAACTTCACCCGCACAACCATGAATATCAACATTTCAGGATCGCTGAACTCCAAGGATAACCAAGTGCTTTTCAGTTAAATACATTAACTATACATTCTCAAGCAATTATATAGATATCTGCATGTACTGGTTAAAATGAGTCTGGAATCATTTAATATAGCAAAGAGATTTTTCAGTTACAGATGATGTAACTACAATTACTGAAACTTTGTGTTTATGATTAAAAGAATCTGACAATGCTACTTTAAATCTCACGGAAATTAAATAACGAAACAAGAGCATACCACTCTTGAAGTCTTGGTGTTTTCGCTGTCATTCTGTTTCTTTACACTGTGCTGTCTGGGAATGTGGATTTAAACTCAGCCTTGGTTGGCCAAAAGGGCTGTATATAGATTTGAAAAATAATAAATAAAAATGAGACAGATAAAAGGTACAAAGAATAGATACATTTCTAAAAATGATTTTAATTCAGCAAACGCAGGAGCTTTTCTGTGAAGGCTCGATCATGGAACAAACAGGTGACAGTTGTTTCGAGACTGAAGTGGTCTAGATGGATTATAAGTGCTGTAAAAAGCAGATTAGATAGAGGGTAAATTAAGAGCTTTATAATCAAAGAAAAGCATTTTTAAATCAGTTGGGTATTGGACTGGTAACCAAGCGTAGGATTGGTGTGATATGGTCACGTTCCCGTGAGTGGATGGGCTGCTGCATCCTGCACCATTTGGAGGGGAGAAATTAAGGAAAGAGGTAACCTGACACACAATAAGTCTAATCATGTAGAGATAAAAGCAAAGATGATAGTTTCAAAACTTCGCCTGCTTAAAAACATATACTACTTCTGCTACCCAGCAAAGATGGTAAAAACTGGCACTAACTACAGCATTAATTTATTTCGTTTAAGACTATTGTCGTGGTAGAATCCTAGGTCTTTAAAGTTCAGGTACAAGTCAATTCACTGATTTTTTCTGACTTAAAGTGCCCCTATTATGCCTTTTCGAATATTACCTTTCATGCAGTGTGTCATGTAGCAGTATGTGAACATAAATCTGCAAAGTTGTGAAGCCGACAGTGCACGATAAATAAAGTTATTGTCTATCAAAAAAAAAA
>NW_015540853.1:201397-208499 GCF_001515605.1 Sinocyclocheilus anshuiensis | reverse complement strand
TTAAAGTGCCCCTATTATGCCTTTTCGAATATTACCTTTCATGCAGTGTGTCATGTAGCAGTATGTGAACATAAATTTGCAAAGTGGTGAAGCCGACAGTGCACGATAAATAAAGTTATTGTCTATCAAAAAAAAAAGAGTCAGCTCGCAATGGCCTAAACGAGTCGTCAGAAATTCGAATCTTATTCTGTTACGGCTCTACGTCACGAAGTAACACATTTGCATAATGTCTGCCCACGTTCTATGTCGCCAACTTGCCCGCCCACAAACAGTAACATTTCCGTGGTTAACATCATGTCGAGAAGACGCTGTATCCTACGCTGTGAGAGTAAATTTGTTTTATCACATCTTATAATTACCACAAATCTATATAAGGAAAGAATGGGACTTCTTTCTTAAAGACAATGATACCCCTGATATTTCATCATCCGTGTTATGGGAAACTTGGAAAATGGTAATTAGGGGAAAAATTCTCATATTTGTCCCATAAGAAGAAACACGAAAGTATTTTAGAAAATGATTTAGAGGAAAAATATAAAATACTAATTGATTATATACTAAAAAACCGGATCAAAGCTTGTGGGAACAAATACAAAAAATAAAATTTCAGATCGAGAATATTACGCTAAAGAGAGTAAAATTTATAATGCAACAACTCCGGTATAATGAATATGAATATAGTAATAAATCAGGTAAATTTTTAGCAAGTCAACTCCAATATAATAGAGAAAAATCAATTATAACTACTATTAATGATTCGTTGGGTAAGGGTAAACAATCCCCAGGAGAAATAAATGAGATTTTTCAAAAATGTTATCATGAATTATATTCCTCTGTAAGTGATCCAAAGTTAACTGATATCCAATTATTTTTAAATAAATTAAATCGCCCAAGTCTAACAAAAGAACAAGCTGATTATTTCGATTTTCCATTGACTTTGTCGGAATTGCAAAATTCCAAATAACAAAACTCCAGGACCAGACGGGTTTCCCGCGGATTTTCGAAAACATTTTTGGGATATATTGGCTCCATTGTTTAACAGAATGATTGGAGAAATAAAGACAAAAGTTAAGATTTCATCTCACATGAATATGGCTTTAATAAGATTATTATTGAAACCTGATAAAAACCCAACTTTGCCTTCTAGCTATCGTCCATTATCCTTAATTAATACTGATTTTAAGAATTTCTAAATCTCTTGCATTTCGTCTGGATTCAGTAATTTCTTCAATCATTCATAAAGATCAAACTGGATTTATTAAAGGTCGTCATTCCTAATTTAAGAAGACGTTTTAATATAATTGATGTATCTCAACGTAATCAAATACAGGCAATAATAGCGTCCCTAGACGCTGAAAAAGCTAATTGGACATTTCTTTGGCTTTGGAGATTCGTTTATATATTGGATAAAAACTATTCATAACAAACCTATGGCATCAGTAATAACGAATGGAATGTTGTTGTTACGGGGCTGACAAGACATGAGACATACAGATCCATTTGCAAACTTTATTCACAGGCGTGGTCAGAAACAGGCATGGGTCAGACAATGGTAAACTGGTATGGAGAAGACAAGGCAAGGGCAATCTGGTAAACTAGCGAGGGTCAGTCGATGGCAAACGGAATCCAACAGGGTGAGACAAGAGGGATAAATCCAGGTACACAGGCAAAGATCAGAACATAGGAAAACAGACAAAGCAAGACGCCGCTAAGGCTAGGAAAACTAAGCAGGCTCCGTAAGGTAGCTATCAGCTAAACAATGATATTCGCTAAACAATACTCGGCAGTGGGAAGGGATCAGAGTGAGTGTTAAATAGGGGATGTGTGATTGATTACAGCTGTTTGCAATCAGTGCTGTGTGCAATCAACTTAGTGGATGATGGGATATGTAGTCCGGGGTGATATGCAACAATGTGTAGTGCGAGAGTCAATGAAATGGAAAGGGTGACCTCTGATGGCTAGCAGACGGAAGTTCATGGACCGGATACGTGACAGAACCCCCCCCCCACCAAGGAGCGGCTTCCAGACGCTCCAAACACTTTACGATGGCGGTGGAGTGGAGGCGGAACAGGGGGAGGGATGGAGGGCCAGGTCCACATGGAAGTGGAGAGACTGGGAACTGAGGCAGAACCAGGGGAGCAGAGAGCCAGGGCGGAGCTGGCAGTACAGGTGGAGCAGAGAACCACCAGAGCCAGACAGCAGACCACCACGGCAGAGCAGAAGACCACCACGGCAGAGCAAACGACCACCAGAGCCAGACAGTAGACCACCACGGCGGGGCAGATAACCACCACGGCGGAGCAAGTGCCTTGTTGGGCGCCACTACCATACAAGGAGTTGAAGCGAGCGCCGCCGCCTCGGAAGGTTCTGCAGCACACGCCGCCACCTCTGGAGAAGCTGCAGCGGACACCATCGCCTCTGGGGAAACAGCAGCGAACTCCACTACCTTGGGAGGTTCTGCAGCATCAGCCGCCACCTCTGGAAACATCATAGTAGGCGCCGCTGTCTCGAGTCTCCGTGGTGGTGTATGCAGCCCAAACACTGCAGAAAGCGATCCCCATTATGGGAAGCGCAACAGACAGGGGAATAGGTTCAGGAACAGGAGGGCTAGAGTGAACGGGTTTGGGGATACCAGCTGCGCATGCAGCCACCAATGGTGGGTCCTCCACGCTGGATACCAGTCTGGGATACTGCGGAACAGTCTCTAAGGGTCTGGATGCCACAGACCGGACTCTGAATGAACGAACGTGATGTGACGTGACTCTGGATGATTAGTTGTGGTGTGACCTGATTCATGAAGATCAACTGTGATTCGATGTGACCCAGAAAGAGCAGTTGTGTCTTGACTTGCCTCATGAAGATCAACTGTGACTTGACTTGACTCAGGGATATCAACTGTGATTTGACTTGACTCATGATGATCAACTGTGACCAGACTTGACTCAGAAAGATCAACTGTGACTAGACCTGACTCATGAAGATCTGTTGTGACTTGACTAGACTCATGAGAATGAACTAACTTGACTCATGATGATCAACCGTGACTTGACTGAACTCAGGAAGATCAGCTGTGACTTGACTTGACTCCTGAAGAACAACTGTGACTTGACTCCTGAAGATCAGCTGTGACTAAACTTGATTCATCACGCTCAGTTGTAACTTGACTTGACTCATGACGATCAACTGTGAATAGACTGGATTCATGACGATCAGTTGTGACTTGACTAGACTCATGAATATCAGCTGTGACTTGACCAGACTCATGACGATCAACTGTGACTAGACTTGACTCAGGAAGATCAACTGTGACTAGACTTGACTCAGGAAGATCAGCTGTGAGTTGACTTGATTCAAGAATGGAAGCTGTCACATAACGGGGAGCTGTTGTGTCCGCCATTTTGCGATCAGGCTCCTCTGTCGCCGCCATTTTGGTCACAAACGCGGTGTCGCATTCCTCCTCCGCGACACCCACAGTGGATGAAGAGTTAACACACAGCAGAGCATAGTCCATAAACTGACTTAGAGATGAACGCGGACCCTCGTGAATGAGTTTAGACTTTAGTGGTTGATTAATGCCCTCACGGAAAAAGTCTATCAACACACAATCTGGGAAATCAGAGTAATAAGCAATGTCTAGATACTCTTGTATTGGCTCCATTGTTTAACAGAATGATTGGAGAAATAAAGACAAAAGTTAAGATTTCATCTCACATGAATATGGCTTTAATAAGATTATTATTGAAACCTGATAAAAACCCAACTTTGCCTTCTAGCTATCGTCCATTATCCTTAATTAATACTGATTTTAAGAATTTCTAAATCTCTTGCATTTCGTCTGGATTCAGTAATTTCTTCAATCATTCATAAAGATCAAACTGGATTTATTAAAGGTCGTCATTCCTAATTTAAGAAGACGTTTTAATATAATTGATGTATCTCAACGTAATCAAATACAGGCAATAATAGCGTCCCTAGACGCTGAAAAAGCTAATTGGACATTTCTTTGGCTTTGGAGATTCGTTTATATATTGGATAAAAACTATTCATAACAAACCTATGGCATCAGTAATAACGAATGGAATGTTGTTGTTACGGGGCTGACAAGACATGAGACATACAGATCCATTTGCAAACTTTATTCACAGGCGTGGTCAGAAACAGGCATGGGTCAGACAATGGCAAACTGGTATGGAGAAGACAAGGCAAGGGCAATCTGGTAAACTAGCGAGGGTCAGTCGACGGCAAACGGAATCCAACAGGGCGAGACAAGAAGGATAAATCCAGGTACACAGGTAAAGATCAGAACATAGGAAAACAGACAAAGCAAGACTCCGCTAAGGCTAGGAAAACTAAGCAGGCTCCGTAAGGTAGCTATCAGCTAAACAATGATATTCGCTAAACAATACTCGGCAGTGGGAAGGGATCAGAGCGAGTGTTAAATAGGGGATGTGTGATTGATTACAGCTGTGTGCAATCAGTGCTGTGTGCAATCAACTGTGAGCATGTCATCAGTGCAGTGGATGATGGGATATGTAGTCCGGGGTGATATGCAACAGTGTGTAGTGCGAGAGTCAATGAAATGGAAAGGGTGACCTCTGATGGCTAGCAGACGGAAGTTCATGGACCGGATACGCGACAGTTGTAACATAGTTTTTTATTACAAAGAGGTACTAGACAAGGATGTCTTTTATCTACGTTGTTTGCTATTTTTATTGAGCCATTGGCAGCGGCAGTTCACCAAAATGTAAATATACAAGGCATATCTATTGGAAATATGGAACATAAAATAAATTTGTATGCAGATGATATACTGTTGTATATTCAAGATCCATTTAACTCCTTAACGGAACTTCTTAAGACTATATCATCATATTCACAGATTTCTGATTATACTATAAATTGGACTAAATCAACAATACTTCCAATTACAGCAAATCTGTGGAATTCTGCACCCCAACCCTTATTCTCATTGACTGTTACAGATAATATTAAATATTTGGGTGTAATTATTTCTTCAAATCTTTCAGAAATTGCTCAGTTAAATTATTCCCCGGTATTAACGAAAATTAGTAACAATTTAAACTGTTGGAATACTCTGCCTCTTTCCTTAATAGGGCGAATAGCAACTGTCAAAACGAAAATCCTCCCTAAGATTCATTATTTATTTTCAATTATCCTATTTGAACCTTCTTTTAAATGGTTCCAATCATTAAACTCAATTATAGCAGGTTTTTATTGGAAAAATAAGAAAGTTAGAATTAGATTGTCCACTTTACAAAAAAAAATAAAAATCACAGGGGGGCTTAGATGCTCCAAATTTTTTTTATGTACTACTTGGCAAATCAGTTACAATTTCTTAACAAGTGGATACATAATGATTCAGATAATGAGGCCTGGATGGATTTAGAACAATACGATAGTAAGGATATTAAATTAAGTGATCTACCTTTTATTGGAACATAGATTAAAAAACATAACTGTTTCAAAAATAAATTAATTTTTCAACTCTTAAAACTTGGTGGAAAATTAAAAATATAACTCGTCAATGGACCCATGTGCATACTCTCCAATTTTGTATAATCCTGATTTTTTATTTTAACAAGAAACCTCTTTTTTTCAGTAAATCTTTATCATTTATTTTGTGATAAGTTTATTTCTTTTAAGGATTTAACAGCTTAGTATGCTATTTCTAAAGGAGAATTTATTCAATATTTACATATAAAGGAAGTAATCAGAAGTAAAGTAAATATTAAGGATAATACGCTTCAACCTTCGGCATTCGTTGCTCAGATCAGAATACTTGCACCATCAAAAAGAATGTTATCTAAATTAAATAAATTATTATTAAGTATAGATAATTTGATGTATCTACCTATTGAAAAATGGGACTTGGATATATCCTTTTCCCATGATTTTAATACATGGACACAGATTTGTACAAAATATTTTTTCATTGATTGATAATTCTAATTTACAACTTAATCAATATAAGATTCTGCATAGAGTACATATTACATAACACAGAAAGTATAACATGGGTTTTACCAATTCACCCATATGTGTTCAATGTAATCTTGGTAGTCCAGACACTTACCTCCAATCCCTATTGTATTGCACTCCTGTTCAGAATTTTTGGTTAGGGGTTACAGAGAAATTGCAGATGTTACTCGATATAGAAATACCAGTTTCTCCATTGCTTTGTCTGTTAGAATTAGGTTTGGAGATAGATAGTCGCTCATTAGCATTTACTCCACCGGCCTCGCTCCGTTCCCACGGTACTCACGAGACTGCGCTCTACTCCCCCCCTCCCCCCTTCGGGGGAGCCGATCACGGCGAGAGGCTCTCACTCACGGTGCCATGCGATGGTACTGGACATCGTTGGTGGACGGCCCACTGCTCCTCCGCCTCCTGGCGGATGGCGATGGCTCCTCCTATTGAGGGCAGCCGGCAGCGAGTCCCTCGTTCCCTGCTCCTCCCCCATCATGGCGGATGGCAGCAGACTCCGGCCTCCTGGCGAATGGGGCTGACTCCTCTGCTCCCTCTCGGACGGCAGCCACCCCTCCTCGACCCAGGAGCACGGCAGCGAGCCCTCCGTCCCACCTTGTCTTCCATCGCTCCAGCACCACCACCTCGGGCAGCCACTGGCGGTCTCCGCTTCTTCCTGTTGCCCGATGGCGCAGTGGCGCAGGTGGCGCAGGTGGCGCAGATGGCGCTCATTATCATTTACTCCAAACACTTTTCCAACACAGCTGGTAAAAGTGACTCACAGCTGAGATCTGGCAGTAATCTGCTGGAAAACTAGGCTTTGCTTTTTTGGGAACAGCTTTGACTGTAGTCTCTTTCCATTGTTTTGGGAAAATGTTATGTTGGATGCATGTATTGAAGATATCACATAACACCGACTTCATGAAAAGCCTTTAGCACCCAAGGAGGAATGCAGTCAGGCCCAGCAGCCTTGGCTGCGTTCAGTTTACGGAATCTAGCCTTAACTTTTCCGATACTCAGAGGAGGTATACTACAATTTGACAACTTGCAGGTAACATCTTCCTCAGACACAGAAGTGTGGCTCACATAATTCCACACAGAAGCAAAGTGAGCCACA
>NW_015540853.1:200369-201267 GCF_001515605.1 Sinocyclocheilus anshuiensis | reverse complement strand
AGTAAATAATGACTGAATTTATATGTTTGGGTGAACTAACCCTTTATGCCCCCCAAGTAGAAAGTGTATGAAATGTATGTATGCATTTATATTATAGTAGTACCTTGAAGAAATAAACTTTAAGAAATAAGCAGCTTTATTGAGCGTTTGTGCCCAAGACACAAAAAAGGATTTACAAAAATCACATTTACATTTATTGATTTGTCAGACACTTTTATCCGAAGTGACTTACAGTGCTCTTATTACAGGGACCCCAATCCCCCAGCAGCCACCTGGAGTAAAGAGCCTTGCTGAAGGACACAGCGGTGGTGACGACTGCGGAGATCGAACCGTAAATGTAGTCGTGCTCATGGAGAGCAGGCACACGAATGTTGGAGCAGACACCGCAGCAGCCAGATTGTCCCGCACATGTTCACCTGCTCTTGCTTCAAGATTGTCTGTGCACTCAGGCAATGATAGCCTCGATGTCCCGTTCCCATCCATGATCAGATTCAGTCTGACTGCAGCTGTGAGGGTCGTGATGGACAGCAGAGACAGGTGAAGGTGGACACAGTGGTCTTCATCAGAATAAAGCTGCAGAACTGTCTCCGCTGTGTTGAGATGCAGTAGATGTGGGCTCACCATCTGTAAATACATGATTGTTAGAACAATGTTTGAATAAAACTTTCATGTGTCGATGACTTGTATTTATTTATTGTCATGGTTACTTTTATTTATTATTTTACTCATTTATTAATGTTTCCTGTTGTCAGTAAATAAGATATAATTGTTTCATTAACTTGTGCATTCATTACTTGACTGAAAATTGAGATGTATTCACCTTGGCTGCGTGTCTAGTGTGTATTCATGCATAGCTATGGCATATGACAAAACAAATTACATTTTGCTTGTTTTACTA
>NW_015540853.1:194045-194496 GCF_001515605.1 Sinocyclocheilus anshuiensis | reverse complement strand
TTAATTTTCACAGCCTTCTTTGATCATATTTACCAAGGGTGCCGATATTTTTGGCCATGACTGTAGGTATTTTAATCATGATTTAATTAGTGCCATGTGCTCTTAGCATTTATGCTAGCAAGTGGATTTTTTGGCAAAAATAAAATAAAATTCTGTCAATTCTGTTACCGTCAAACTCTGTTACCAAGGTAGAGTAACAATGCTGACAATGTGGTAACAGAATTGACAGTCCATCGGACAATTGTCAATTCTGTTACTTAAAGGGTCAACTCTGTTTATGAACTATTTTCACAAAAAACTATTTGTTGTTTAAAATTCTAATAAACATTATTGATTTATTTTTGCACCCTTATAATATTTCAACATTTCTTTTTTTAACTGGATATTGTATATAATACATTTTCAGATGAAAAATATTTGCTCCAAGTGGACGGTTCTGTGAAGACATAGG
>NW_015540853.1:190843-193924 GCF_001515605.1 Sinocyclocheilus anshuiensis | reverse complement strand
ATTAGTGCCATGTGCTCTTAGCATTTATGCTAGCAAGTGGAGTTTTTGGCAAAAAGGAAAGAAAATTGTCAATTCTGTTACCGTCAAACTCTGTTACCAAGGTAGAGTAACAATGCTGACAATGTGGTAACAGAATTGACAGTCCATCGGACAATTCTGTCAATTCTGTTACTTTACAATTCCGTTACTTAAAGGGTCAACTCTGTTTATGAACTATTTTCATTAAAAAACTATACAATTGTTGTTTAAAATCTCATAAACGTTATTGAGATATGATGCACCCTTATAATATTTCAACAACATTTCTCTTTTTTTACTGGATATTGTATATAATACATTTTCAGATAAAAAATATTTGCTCCAAGCAGACAATTCTGTGAAGACATAGGTTTTTTATTTTTAAGGTATGCATAGGTGAAATATTATCTCAGTTCCAAATGTTGGAATGTAAGGACTGTTTGTCTAATGATACAAGAAGGATTTTTCCTGTTATGATTTATTGTTATTTCTACACATTGCCTAATTTGTCCGTAACAGAGTTGACAAACAATACCATAAAGACATCTGTTTTTTCATTAAAAGTTAAAAAAAGGAAGTAACTTGTGTTTGGCAAGCACTGAATTAGTAAAATTGAATATGTTTTCAATAAGATACTGGAAAGAATTTCTGTTAGTGCAGTTTTTTTTCTTAACTTTATGAAATGCCAAATGTATCTCCAATTATAGAATCACCCCATTATAATCCCGCACTGGATAGCTGGCCAATCAGAGCACACCTCGCTTTTTCAGACCGTTGTGCTTCGTAAAAATCGACGCGTTTCAGAAAGGCGGGACATAGAGGAGAAACAATAATGTACAGTATGTGGAAAATAATGTGTTTTTTGAACCTTAAACCGCATAAACACATTTAATTACACCAAATACACAAAATAATGTTCTTTTTAGCAGTATCATATGACCCCTTTAAATAAAACAATATTTTTGTACAATTTATGGTTGCATTTTATTTATTTATTTGTCTTCATGTAATTACCTACTTTTTTATAGAGTGTTTCATTGTTATTGGCCAAGGTTTAGATTTTTTTTTTTTCAAGTTTTGAGTGATTTTATGGTTTATTAATATTATAAGGGGAGACATTTGGAATATTTAAGCTTTTATAGATCAATCTAGTCTATATAAATGTTTGTCAGCTCTATTTTAGATATTTCCATAGCTAGCTTTGGCCAGATTACCCATTTTAAATAAGGTATAGATCTACTTAATGAACGGGTCCAGATCGGATCCGGGCCGGATGAACCGCTTTATTAGCGGATACGGGTCGGGTCTGGACTGGATCTGTTCCGCTGTGCAAGTGGACTCCGATATGGACCCGTTTTGCGAATCCGCTCCGGGTATGGAATAAAATCACTTTCAAAAATAATCGTACGTAATTCAAAGCATTTGTGTGTCATTTTAATTTACTCGTGCGTAATTTAAAAGTATTGTATGTAATTCTGTTTTTTGTCAGAGTTGGATTCCAAAATCTACGGCCACGACAGTTTACAGATACGAGATTTTGTGTGTTTGTTAGAGTACAACTCCAAAATGTACGACTATGACAGTTTACAGACACAACGCTTGTTTTCACAACAGCTCTGTTATGCCGAGTTAACACTGCATGATTTTAGCCCGATTTTTCACTCGCCGACAGGTTTTGTGAAATCGCCGACAAATGCCCGACATCGGAGGCAAGTCGGTGCTCGTTCACGCGAGTGACAATCACGCAGTGTGAATGATCAAAGACGCGATCTGAGGGAATCGCCGATGCGTCGCCGACGCCCGTGAAATATTTGGCATGCTAAATATCTGGAGCTGCCTGCGATTCACAATCACGCTGTGTGCACCGCAGCCGTGTGTAGAGGCAAGCAAAAATGTGGAAGGTGTGCAGGAGAACATGAGTATGGGAAATGTGAAGAAGGAGCAAAGCTGAAATGCTGTAATTGCAGAGGTGAACATAGTTCAGCATACCGAGGATGTGAAATCAGTAAGAAAGCAGCAGAAGTTCAGAGAGTGAGAAAATCTCAAGGGATCTAATAAATCAAATTTTAGGAGTTTTGGATGGATAGGAAGTGCAAAAGCAAGGAAGGCATGTTTACATACTATACAATACTGTCCAACAGTTCCATACTCTGATGTTCCCCCTTGGAAGTTTGTAATGCCAGTAATTGACTTGCAATTACAGGAAGAAATAAAAAGAAAATCGAAATTTATGCCTGTCTGGTGTATAGTTAAAAACTATATGGAGTTGCATTTCACCAATAAAATAATTTTATTTACAGATGGTTCAAAGAACCCTGAAAATGGTCGCACAGGTGCAGCAGTATTCATCCCACAATGCAAGGAAAATATTAAAAAGAGAACAACAGATGACTTATCAGTGTATGCAGTAGAATTGGTGGCAATAATATTAGGTTTACAGTGGATAGAACGAATAAATAAAAATAATGTAGTAGTAGCATCTGATAGTTTATCTGCTCTCATAACAGCACTAAGGAAAACATATGTACAGTTAATTTCATATCTGAAAGATCCTAGAACGAATATGAAGATCATAGAATAGCCCAGACTTTTGTTCCACACTCCAGTCCAGCAGGTGGCGGTAAAGCACCTATTAGCTGGTTTGCCAACCGCCAAAAACCGCTTAAGAAGAAGAAGAAGAAGACGACGTGCGTTGAGGAGCAGTGGCGTGTTTCCGCTCATTGCAGGAGAGATGGCTAGCGCTTTTGGACGCGTTTGTTGACGAGTGATACACGTGAATATTAGACATCTGTTTAAGCGACTGAGGTGAGTTTCTTCTCCCGCTGCATTAATATCCCTATCATATCTGCGCGTGTTCAGTGTGTTTATGAAGCGCTGATAACGCTGCACTGAGCCACACAATCACAGAAGACTGTTTGATATGCGCCAGAGTTTCTCTCATGATTAGCCATGTTTAGATTGCTTATGGTGCAGCATCTTCATGAGATATTGACTGATGTTTAACTGTCTGTGTGTCTGTCTGTGTGTCTGTGTGTCTGTGTGTCTGTCTGTCTGTGTGTGTGT
>NW_015540853.1:182555-186002 GCF_001515605.1 Sinocyclocheilus anshuiensis | reverse complement strand
ACATAGAGCAAGCTCAAGCGCTAAGAATATGTAGTGGGGCATTTAAATCATCTCCAGTAGCGGCTTTACAGGTAGAAATTGGGGAGATGCCTCTAAGCATTAGAAGACTTAAACTTATGCTTGCATATTGGGTTAACATACAAGGGCATAGTGAGTTACACCCTACAAAGGCAATAGTACAAGAGTGTTGGGAACATAATAAATCAAATTTTAGGAGTTTTGGATGGATAGGAAGTGCAAAAGCAAGGAAGGCATGTTTACATACTATACAATACTGTCCAACAGTTCCATACTCTGACGTTCCCCCTTGGAAGTTTGTAATGCCAGTAATTGACTTGCAATTACAGGAAGAAATAAAAAGAAAATCGAAATTTATGCCTGTCTGGTGTATAGTTAAAAACTATATGGAGTTGCATTTCACCAATAAAATAATTTTATTTACAGATGGTTCAAAGAACCCTGAAAGTATTCATCCCACAATGCAAGGAAAATATTACAAAGAGAACAACAGATGACTTATCAGTGTAGACAGTAGAACTGGTGGCAATAATATTAGGTTTACAGTGGATAGAACGAAGAAATAAAAACAATGTAGTAGTAGCATCTGCTCTCATGAGTATTGGGTCCGGGAAATCATGTAGACTTGACATTTTAAATGAAATATATCATATAATCCTTAGATTACACAATAATGGTACGAATGTATCATTTATCTGGGTTCCTGCGCATGTAGGTGTGAAAGGAAATGAAGAGGTAGATCTTTTAGCAAAACAATCTCTCAAATCCCAAACAATAGATCTACAGGTTAAATTAAGTAAAGCTGAAGCCAAGACTATAATAAAGGTACATACACAAAATCTATGGCAGGAATACTGGGATATTAATGATACAGGAAGACATTTTTATAATATTCAAAGCAAAGTTGGTGTAGGAAGAGAAATGGGTAAAAATCGGAGGGAGGAAACAGTCATTACTCGTCTCAGAATAGGACATACAGGGCTCAATAAGACTCTGCATTTAATAGGTAAACATATAAATGGTCTATGTACACATTGTAACCAACCTGAATCAGTTAAACATATTATAATAGAATGTCATGCATATGAAAATAAGAGAATAATATTAGAAGTATTTGAAAAATATAAACTTAAATTCACTTTGGAAAATATACTTGGAACAGCACTAAGGAAAACATATGTACAGTTAATTTCATATCTGAAAGATCCTAGAACGAATATGAAGATCATAGAATAGCCCAGACTTTTGTTCCACACTCCAGTCCAGCAGGTGGCGGTAAAGCACCTATTAGCTGGTTTGCCAACCGCCAAAAACACTGAAGAAGAAGAAGATGGCGGATCAGCAGCCAAGCGCTCACTCATCGTCTCAGGTAAGTGATTTTTTTTTCTTTTTCAAATTCGGACATGTTTAAGGGTTAGTTATCACTAATGACAGAGAGGAGTAACATTACAGAGATAGTTTAACTATAGTAGGTAAGATTAGCTCTTAGTGTACATTTAGGTGTTTATGGAGGACCAAACCTGCAGAAATTAAAAACAAATAAATACACAAATAAATAAATAAATGTGTATAAATAAATAAATACGCAAATAAATAAATAAATGTGTGTATAAATACACGTATTCTTGTTTAAATACATATATAAATAATTAAATGTGTGATGAAATATAGGCAAATAAATAAAATAAATTGGTGACCAAATGGAAAATGTTTAAGGAAATGCTAAACTCATCTTAACTGTTTTCTTTTAATCACTCATTTATTTCTGAATGTAGTTCCACATTTATTTTTCCTCTGCACAACATGGCATGTTTTAAAAAAGCGTAATTATTTAATGTTTGAGTATTTAATAGTCAAATATGAGGAAGCAAGACATGTTTTTTTAAATGTCTGTGTGTGGCTGCACCTCATCAGTGATCAGGCATCATGTTTTATGAACAGGCCGTTCTTACTTAGACCATTTTTCCAGCTGAAAATGTATCTGCTTATGTTCATGTTTGTTTATTCTGAGAATATCTTAGAGTATGTAGCCAACACATTATTTCTGTTTTTGCTAAGTGTTGAAGTTAAGCAGAGTTGGCTGTGCCAAATCTGCAAACATATAGTCCAGCGGTGTGTATGAATTTCGGTTTTATGCAGGTGAGAGTGCAGTCTAATAATAATAATAATAATAAATAGATAATAATAATAATAATAATGTGAGTGCTTTATATTGAAGTCAAGCTCATCAGATATGAAAACAAAATCTGTCTGCTTAAGTGTCCAGTTCTCCGTAGTAATGCTGGTCGATTTCACAAGACACGACAGACTACTATTTCCTAACAATATTATACAATGCTTATTGAAAAGGAATGCACTGTACACTCGCTAAGTATTTCTCTCATATTATTTCCCTCCTCTAGTCGCTTCACACTCCAGTCCAGCGGGTGGCGCTAAAACACATACGTTTGTTTGCCAAACACCATTAAACCTCAGAGGAAGACGATTAGTTTCACCGTAATCTCTGTTGTTTTGTCTTGATGCTGTGTTAATACAAGCTGTTTCTGTAAGCAGAAAAATACAGTTTTTGAATCAGGTTAGTAAATACCTGTAATATTCTCATCCTCATAGTCGTGACTAAGATTAGAAGAAAGCAGGAATATCTGCAGGAGTATCATCTGGAGATCTGCTTCTGTGAAGATGGTGTTTGTTAAAGAGGAGAGTGAGGAGAACACGAGTGAACCAGAAACCTGGAGAATAAAACACGAGGAACAAGGAGGTTGATCTTTATCCTTCATTCTTCATTCATCTTTAATGACTTTGTGGTACATTAAGCAAACAGACTTGATGGGTGCCTGAGGATCCTTAAAAAGTTTTACTTCCCTTAATCATTAAAATGTCTAAAAAAATCTACCGTTCAAAGATCTTAGAAATGGGATGGAACTGACAACGATAACATTTATATTTTATTTTCGCTCACTATTTTTTAGAATCGCAAAACTGTGTTGATCTCAGAGCATGTGAGACTCACCAGATTCACTTTGTTTTTACATTAGTGCAGGCCAGGGGTCGGCAACCTACGGTACGCGAGCAATAGGGAAAAATGCATACTGACGTACATTTTGAGGTAATGACTATTCATTGTCACACAGACTGCTAGGAGCTATAAATACTGGTAAAGTGTGAGAATTAACTTGCGCTATTCTTCGGATTTGCGCGCGACCGCTGCACAATACTAGGCACTTCAGATCAAAGCCTCAGCGGTCTAACAGCGCTCGTTAATGTCAACATGACAGATGGCCAATCAAATCAAAGTAGGCGGGTTTACTGTTCACAGAGCGCGAAGCGTCATTTAAAGGGGTCATATGATGCATTTTTAAAGATCATTATTTTGTGTATTTGGTGTAACAGAATATGTTGACATGCTTTAATGTTCAAAAAACACATTAT
>NW_015540853.1:172724-174635 GCF_001515605.1 Sinocyclocheilus anshuiensis | reverse complement strand
GCGGGGGGCGCGCACACACACACACACACACACACACACACACACACACACGCTTGTTTGCCAAACACCATCAAACCTCGGAGGAAGAAGATCAGTTTCACCGTGGCCTCTGCTGTTCTGTCGTGATGCGGCGGCTCTTTATACACACTGTTAGAAATGCACTTTCTGAATCAGGTCAGTAAATACCTGTAATATTCTCATCCTGATAGTCGCGACTAAGTTTCGAAGCAAGCAGGAATATCTGGAGGAGCATCTGAACTGAGATCTGCTGTGAAGATGGTGTTTGTGAAAGAGGAGAGCGAGGAGGACACGAGTGAGCCAGAACCCTGCAGAATAATAAAACAGGAGGAACACGGAGGTCTTTATTCTTCATTCATCTTTAATGAGTTTGTGGCACGTCTGGCTTACTGCGGATCCCTAAAACGTTTTACATTCCTTAATGTAAAAATAAGGGCTCAATTATCATTAAAATGTCTTAAATCCACCGTTCAGATGTCTTAAAACTGCGATGGAACTGACAATGAGAAGATGCATGTTATCGCCGCTCGTTGCTTGAATCGTGAGCTGTGTTGAACCCAGAGCGTGAGACACATCAGATTCACTTTTTACATTAGTGCAATCTCAAACATATTGCGTGCAAAGTTTTACCTGTTTTTCTGCTGTTTTCCGCCTAACAATAATTAGTGTACATGTTTATGACACCGTGTTATATTACTGGCTCAAAAAAGGTAAACATGGCATGTTTTATCTCTTCTGTTTGTTTTTTTCCTTCACTGTTGGACCACATGGTAATGGAACAATTATATTTGCTATTTGCTAAGGTCTCCCATATAAATCTAGCCTATACCCTGATAGCACATGTACATCACGGAGATGTCCATTTGACGTCTGCATTAACATCTGCAAGAGGTGTTTTTAGAGTGTTTGCTCATCTGCAATACGTCTATTGGACGTTTCCTATCAGATGTCAAATAGATGTTTAGAAGATGTCTTTAAGATGTTTATGATTTAGAATGCATGTAAAACTGACATCTTAAAGCCATCTATCAGATGTTTGTATACAGCAGATGCTTTCCAGATGAAGTGATCTTTAACAGACATCTTACAGACCCATGTGTGCCATCTGGGATACATTTACCCTGCTATAGTTTACTTCAACTCAGAAATGTGAAAAGGTCCATTGTTCATTCGTATATTTACATGAGTGAGTGATCCATAATCCATTACAGCTCATATATCATGCAGTTTTTTTGTGTTTTTTCCCCGCTTATTATTTTGGTGAAAATGGTATTAAACAGTATTAAATGTGATGCTCTGATACCTGGAGATACCTCATCAGATTCAGTGGCCGGCCGCAATTATAAAATCTGTAAAATAATGTAGATTAGATTAATAATTAAACAGATGAAGAAAGTAAATGACTTCAAAGTGCATCTGAGGGTAAAAACTGAAAAGTTTTTGTATTTTTTGAAAGTTGCTGACAGCATTGTCGAAACGATCAATGAATCTTCACTTTGTGAAGAAACAATACATGCCCATAGGCTGAACAAGTAATACACCTGCATGTAGGGATGGGTATCGTTAAGGTTTTAACGGTATTTCTACTCTTACCGATACTGCTTATCGATTCGGTACTTTAACGGTAATCTTATCGGTACTTTTTGTTTTATATATATATATATATGACAAATTAAGAGCTGAATTAACATTGCTTTATATTCTAAAATGTAAAATAAATATTTAATGAAATTAATATAAAACATCAATTTGTAAATGCACCAGTGTGCAGGCATTTCAGCCTGAGGAACAGCGTCTCTTGTGCGGATTGTGCTTTCAACGTTTTATTATCAAACGTGTCCCGCACTTTAGCAACAGTAAAGACGGCATCTTACAACAATCACCGATTGAGTT
>NW_015540853.1:167451-171706 GCF_001515605.1 Sinocyclocheilus anshuiensis | reverse complement strand
CACGAAGCGCTTACAATGTGCGCACATTGTAAGCGCTTCGTGTTAAAAAGTGCAAAGCACAAAGGGAAGAGAAATTGATGCGTAGTGTATTATATCTGTGCAACAGTTATTGAGCCTTTCTTTTAACAGTTTTAAATTTCAGTTACTGTGCACGTTAAAAACTATTTATAGTCTTTTCTACGCCCGTGTTTTGTTCTCATAGAAATCCGGTAGCAAGCAACAAAACAACATTAAACTCCGGCACGAAGATAAAGTCCTTTTTGCAACATCATAGAAATGTATTTACAAATCAAGTATATTTTTTTTTTTACAGCTGATGCCGATATCTTGGAAAGCAGTGTGGCCAATATAATTGTATTTATTTTAATTAGCCTAATATTTAAGACATTTGAAATAATTTGAATATGGAATAAAAAAATATGTAAAACGTATAAAAATCATATTTTTTCAAATAAAGTCAAGGTAAACACTGTAGCATCTGGACGGCTCTCTCTGACCGATACCCGATCCGAGAAAAATGGCACTATCGGAGCCGATACCCGATATGAAAATCGGATTGGCGCATCCCTACTTTGAACCCTGTTTTCAAAACTTTAAAGTTTAAAGTTCACCCAAAAGTGAAAATTCTGTCATAATTTACTTACCCTCAAGTTGTTCCAAAGATATTTTGAAGAATGTAACATTGTAACATGTTTGCAACAGAGTTTTCAAACGCAATTGACTTCCATTGAAGGAAAAATACTATGGAAATGAATGGTGCCCAGAAACTCTTTGGAAGCAAACAAACATTCTTCAAAATATCTTATTTTTTGTTTCAGCAGAAGAAATACATTCACATAGGTTTGAAACAACTTGAGGGTGAGTTAATGATGACAGAATTTTAATTTTTGGGTGAGCGATCCCTTTAAGGCCCCCAAAAATGCTCTGTGTCTGTGTGTGTGTCTGTGTGTGTGTGTGTCTCTGTGTGTGTGTGTGTGTTGTAGCATCTGGACCAATCAGACACACAATATATATTTTTGTGTTATACTTAACAAATACTCTGTCAGTTAACAAGCCATATAAGGGTCTATGGACCCTTCCCCCGAAATGCGCAGAACAGGCCTCTGGTTCCATGGCAACCAAGGCTGATATCACTGGTTTTATTGCCCAAAGGAATGCGGGCAAAGAAAGAGAAACTCACACTTAATTTACCCTTAGGAAAGACACGCAATGCCCAAAAATGGACTCTTCTCTAATTAATTCTTAGAAAAACCTTTCTGTGAATGAACACACATATCCTTCAGGGCATTGTGTATATTATTGCTGTCTTGTATATTATCTGATGTATTGTAGACTATTTTATGCGTGCTTATGATAGAACCACTCATTCATGTAACCTTACATATACCATGTTTGGTCTCTATGAATTCGTACTCGGATGATCTAATTGAGAGTGTATATTGTATGTTTATACCTATGCAACATATTAGTGTTCTAAGAACCTTTAGTAATCTTTCATCAACACCCAAGCGAATTACATATGCGAAATACCATGCTTAGAGACAAAGGGTCGTAAAACCCTCCAGTAATTGCAACCTCCCGCTTTGGGATTTCAGCCTTTCTCATTGGACAAGCCCATCTTGAGAGGCGTGAATCTTCTCAGACCTTAAAGGCCTCACATCAGTGACCCGCCTTCAGTCTGCGGTTCTGTTAGATTCTGAGAAGATGAGGATGTGAGCTAGAACGCTTCTGCAACCCGCTAAATTCGTGCCAGGCTTCGGCCATGACTTTCCATTCACCGTAATTCTCTGACTCAAACTGGTTCTTTTTCATCAACCAACTTCAGCAAAATCTGCTGAATATCAAATGGTACCATAGCTTCATGTTTTTATTTCTCTTCTTTTTACTGCCTAAGCTTTAACCCTTTTCCTATACCAACTGTATGTGTATGTTAGATTAGTTTAAGTGTTTATGTATTTAATGTAGTTAAGTCTTACTTGTATCACACTTGACGTTCTTTGCTCATAACTGGAGTCCCTAATCATGCAGATTTATGCTACATGCGCTGAGTAGTATTGAACAGTAAGAAAGTTAATTTCCTTAACCAGGAAATTAACGTTCTTAGAATTAACAGACAGTTGACCCTGAGAGGTCAAGTAAATACTTACAGTGGATCTAAATATTTATAATTAATTATAGCTAGTTATGATTAATTATTCATATTTCCCCTTTGAGCTGATTCGCTACAACTCATTTTACATACAGCACACCGTGAAAATAACATGAACATGACAGTGGGCACATGCACAAAGCGCAGCATAGTTTGAAATCACAAGTTTAAAGTTTGTTGATCACGCGTCTCCAGTGAAGCCGAACTCTCCTCCTGTCCGCATTCAATTTGCATGGATTAAATTCTTTACTCAATTCGTCCGCATTTATCACTCATGAGTCACTCAGAGAACATGCGATCATGATACAAATGCACATTTCACAAGATCTCACAACTAGATTCGACCAAGTCTGAAAGGTCTGTGGAATTAAATGTTCATTAGTCTTTTATCTTTTAAAGATTTGTTTAAATAATATCAATGCATATTTGCTGAATACTGACGGCAAACGAGAAAGTATTATAATGTTTGCCTTTCTATTACTAATAATATAAAAGCAATCGTTACAATACTTGTTGGCATACCTTTTAATTAATTTGCTTAACAGTTCTCTCTGATTATTAGACAGACTTCTATCTGTATTAGACAGAACTGTTGATGACAGTGAACAAGAGGGAGAACGTGAGCGCTGTGTGCTCAGGCACTGGCGTTCTCAGCGCCGTCGAAATAAAAGACCGGCACACCGTCAAAATAAAAGTCCCACCTCGAATGCATCGGCCAAACAGAAAAACGTATCGGCCGGTGCAGATATTATGCAAATAAAAATGCCAAATATCGGCCGATATATTGGCCTTGGCGATATATCGGTCATCCACTAGCCAAAACGCATACGTTTTCTGTTTTTGTTGAAAATGGTGCCATGTAAATGCCACAATAATAATAAGTTCTACTGGGGTTCAGTTTAAGGAGGTGTTTACAAGACACAATTTTCTAATACAACAACAACAACAAAAAAAAAAATGTTTTTATGCATTTTGGTCATTAATTTAAAAAACAACAGCTATTTGGGGGCCTAAAAATGCTAACTTTTGAAAACGGGTACCAAAGTGCAAATTCCAAAGTTTACAAGCTACAAAAATACAAATTTGTGAAAACAGTTGCGTCATGTGCATGTGTACAGGTGCATCTAATAAAATTTGAATATCGTGAAAAAGTTTGTAACTTATTTCTAAAAGTGAAACTTTCATATATTCTAGATTCATTACATGTAAAGTAAAACATTTAAAAGTGTTTTTATTTTTTTTATTTTGATGATTAGAGCTTACAGCTCATGAAAGTCAGAAATCCAGTATCTCAAAATATTAGAATATTTATATTTGAGTTTCATTAAATGACCATCCCTACAGTATAAGTTCCGAGTATCTCTTGTTTGTTGAAATTACAATAATGGGGAAGACTGCTGACTTGGCAATCGTCCACAAGACAATCATTGACACTCCACAAAGAGGGTAAGTCACAGAAGGTCATTACTGAAAGAGCAGCTGTTCACAGAGTGCTGTATCAAAGCATATTAAATGCAAAGTTGACTGGAAGGAAGAAATTGGGTAGTACAAGGTGCACAAGCAAGAGGGATGACCGCAAGCTTGAGAATACTGTCAAGCAAAGCAGATTTAAACACTTGGGAGAGCTTCACAAGGAGTGGACTGAAGCTGGAGTCAGTGCATCAAGAGTCACCACGCTCCAACGTCTTCAGGAAAACTTCTGAAACAGAAACAACATCAGAAGAATCTTACCTGGGCTAAGGAGAAAAAGAACTGGACTGTTGCTCAGTGCTCCAAAGTCCTCTTTTCAGATGAAAGTAAATTTAGCATTTCATTTGGAAATCAAGGTGTGGAGTCTGGAGGAAGACTGGAGAGGCACAGAATCTAAGCTGCTTTAAGTCCAGTGTGAAGTTTCTGAAGTCAGTGATGATTTGGGGTGCCGTGACATCTGCTGGTGTGCTGACAAGCTTCATGGAGATGCTGATTTTCTTTTCCAGCAGAACTTTAGCACCTGCCCACAATGCCAAAACCACTTCCAAGTGGTTTGCTGACCATGATATTACTGTGCTTGATTGGCCAGCCAACATGCCTGACCTGAAGCCCATATGGAATCTATGGGATATTTTC
>NW_015540853.1:166716-167091 GCF_001515605.1 Sinocyclocheilus anshuiensis | reverse complement strand
ATACTGACGGCAAACGAGAAAGTATTATAATGTTTGCCTTTCTATTACTAATAATATAAAAGCAATCGTTACAATACTTGTTGGCATACCTTTTAATTAATTTGCTTAACAGTTCTCTCTGATTATTAGACAGACTTCTATCTGTATTAGACAGAACTGTTGATGACAGTGAACAAGAGGGAGAACGTGAGCGCTGTGTGCTGCGTTCTCAGCGTTCTCAGCGCCGTCGAAATAAAAGACCGGCACACCGTCAAAATAAAAGTCCCACCTCGACCAAACAGAACAAACAGAAAAACGTATCGGCCGGTGCAGATATTATGCAAATAAAAATGCCAAATATCGGCCGATATATTGGCCTTGGCGATATATCGGTCG
>NW_015540853.1:165668-166382 GCF_001515605.1 Sinocyclocheilus anshuiensis | reverse complement strand
TTTTTTTTAATTTTGATGATTAGAGCTTACAGCTCATGAAAGTCAAAAATCCAGTATCTTAAAATATTAGAATATTTATATTTGAGTTTCATTAAATGACCATCCCTACAGTATAAGTTCCGAGTATCTCTTGTTTGTTGAAATTACAATAATGGGGAAGACTGCTGACTTGGCAATCGTCCACAAGACAATCATTGACACTCCACAAAGAGGGTAAGTCACAGAAGGTCGTTACTGAAAGAGCAGCTGTTCACAGAGTGCTGTATCAAAGCATATTAAATGCAAAGTTGACTGGAAGGAAGAAATTGGGTAGTACAAGGTGCACAAGCAAGAGGGATGACCGCAAGCTTGAGAATACTGTCAAGCAAAGCAGATTTAAACACTTGGGAGAGCTTCACAAGGAGTGGACTGAAGCTGGAGTCAGTGCATCAAGAGTCACCACGCTCCAACGTCTTCAGGAAAACTTCTGAAACAGAAACAACATCAGAAGAATCTTACCTGGGCTAAGGAGAAAAAGAACTGGACTGTTGCTCAGTGCTCCAAAGTCCTCTTTTCAGATGAAAGTAAATTTAGCATTTCATTTGGAAATCAAGGTGTGGAGTCTGGAGGAAGACTGGAGAGGCACAGAATCCAAGCTGCTTGAAGTCCAGTGTGACGTTTCTGAACTTAGTGATGATTTGGGTGCCGTGACGTCTTCTGGTGTTGCTCCATTGT
>NW_015540853.1:154649-165657 GCF_001515605.1 Sinocyclocheilus anshuiensis | reverse complement strand
GTTTATTGCCAAGTACTGTATGTATACATGTACGAGGAATTTGTCTTGGTAAATTGGTGCTTGACAAAGACAATAGAAAAACAAGAATAAATAATAGAACAATGAGATAAACAATTTTAAAATAAGACAAGTAAAAGCTATACAATAAGAGCAGAAAAAACTCAGGAAGATAAAAATATAAAATACAAAATAAACATGAACATTAACTCTACATTTGTGCAGAATATGTAAAGTGGGGGAGTGCAAATGTTCACAGTTGAAACTTAAATTGTACATTTCTGAACATTGTGCAAAATGTGCAGCGAAGAGCCAGTGCAAAAGCTGGGATGTGAGAATATAGCAGCCAGAGTTGTGTTTGTTAATGTAACACGTGTGAAACAACACGTGTGTGTGTGTGTGTATGGTGTTTATTTTTATTTTTTTAATGTGAAATGCAATGTCCATGGGCGTGAGTAAGAAGCAAATGTTCACAGTTGAAACTTAAATTGTACATTTCTGAACATTGTGCAAAATGTGCAGCGAAGAGCCAGTGCAAAAGCTGGGATGTGAGAATATAGCAGCCAGAGTTGTGTGTGTTAATGTAACACGTGTGAAACAACACGTGTGTGTGTGTGTATGGTGTTTATTTTTATTTTTTTAATGTGAAATGTAATGTCCATGGGCGTGAGTAAGAAGCCCTGATGGGTCATGGGTATTGTTGATAAGGACAGTTGTGGATGGAAATAAACTGTTTTTGTGGCGTGAGGCCCTGGTCCTGATGGACCGCAGTCTTCTGCCAGATGGGAGTGCTTCAAAAAGTTTGTGTCCAGGGTGAGAAGTGTCAGCCACAATCTTAACCGCCCGTTTCAGGGTCCTGGAAGTGTAAAGGTCCTGAAGAGATGGAAGGTTGCATCCAATTACCTTCTCAGCAGAGCAGATGACACGTTGCAGTCGGCCTTTGTCCTTGGCAATGGCAGCAGTATACCAGATGGTGATGGAGGTGGTGAGAATGGACTCAATGATGAAAGTGTAGAAGTGAACCATCATTGTCTTTGGTAGGTTAAACTTATTCAGCTTCCTCAGGAAGTACATCCTCTGCTGTGCTTTTTTCATTAGAGAGCTGATGTTGAACTCCCACTTGAGGTCCTGGGTGATGATGGTGCTTCTACTGAGGAGTTACACAGGATAATGGGGGCAGGTGGGGCTGGGTTCTTCCTGAAGTCAATCACCATCTTTACATGTTTTTACAGCATTGAGCTCCAGGTTGTGCTGATTGCACCAGGTCACCAGATGGTCAATCTCCCACCTATAGGCACACTCATCCCCTTCAGTGATGAGCCCAATGAGGGTGGTGTCATCCGCAAACTTCAGTAGTTTGACAGACTCGTGACTGGAGGTGCAGCTGTTGGTGTACAGGGAGAAGAGGAGAGGAGAAAAGAGCACAGCCTTGAGGGGATCCAGTACTGATGGTTCGGGGGTCAGAAACATGTTTTCCCATTCTCACATGCTGCTTCCTGTCAGACAGGAAGTCTATGATCCACCTACAGGTGGAATCAGGCACATTCAGCTGGCAGAGCTTGTCCTGTAGCAGATCCGGTATGATTGTATTGAACGCAGAGCTGAAGTCCACAAACAGGATCCTGGCGTAGGTTCCTGAGGAGTCCAGGTGCTGAAGGATAAAGTGGAGGGCAATGTTAACTGCGTCATCTACAGACCTGTTGGCTCTGTAGGCAAACTGCAGGGGGTCCAGGAGAGGGTCTGTGATGGATTTGAGGTGGGACAACACAAGGCGCTCGGATGACTTCATTACTACAGATGTCAGGGCGACAGGTCTGTAGTCATTTAGACCGGTGATCCTGTTTTTTTTGGGGACAGGGATAATGGTGGAGGTCTTGAAGCAGGCTGGCACATGGCATATCTCCAAATAGGTCTTAAAGATATCTGTAAACACCAGAGACATCTGGTCAGCACAGTACTCCAGGGTGGATGGAGAAACCGAGTCTGGTCCGGCTGCTTTCCTAAGGTTCTGTCTCTTGAAGACTCTGTTAACATCTCTCTCCTGGATGGAGAGAGACGTTCCTGTGATGGGGCTGGAGGGGGAGGGAGCCGTTGAGGTGTGGAGCTGTAAAGAGGCCTCAGCTCCTGCTGTGGTGAAGCTGATGAGCTGATGTTCAAGCTCAAGCTGAAGTGAAGGCTGGTGTCACGGGGGATGGTATCAGGACTGTCCCATTGTCTTTCAAAGCGACAGTAAAACTAATTCAGGTTGTTGGCCAGTCGTTGTTCGTTAGCCGAGTGGGGGGCTTTAGGTTTACAGTTTGTGATCTGTCTGAGTCCTTTCCAGACAGAAGTGGAGTCATTAGCTGAGAATTGCTGTTGTAGTTTCTCAGAGTACAGTTGTTTAGCTTGTCTTACTGTCTTGCTAAACTTGTACTTTGACTCTTTAAACCTGATTTTATCCCCACTTTTAAATGCAGCATCCTTCTGTAGCCTTAGCTGTCTGAGTCTGGCTGTGAACCGGGGTTCGTCAATGTTGTAACTCACCCTGGTGCGTGATGGAACACAGCTATCTTCACAGAAGCTTATGTACGATGTCACAGCCTCTGTATACTCATCCAGGTTGTTGGTATCATTCCTGAATACTTCGCAGTCAGTACAGTCCAAGCATGCCTGAAGATTCCCCACAGCTTCTCTTGTCCACTGCTTTGATATCCTCACAACAGGTTTGGAAAGCTTTAATTTCTGCCTGTATGCAGGAATCAGATATGGACCATGACATGGTCAGAGTGACCCAGTGAAGCTCATGGGACGGCATGATAGGCACTGCTTACTGTAGTGTAGCAGTGATCCAGAATGTTCTACTCTCTGGTAGGACAATTAATAGACTGTCTGTATTTGGGGAGTTCACATGTGAGGTTTCCTTTAAAGTCACCAAGGACAATAACAAAAGAGTCCGGGTATGTGCGCTCCACGCACAGTATCTGTTCGGCAAGTGTACGCTGTGCATCCTGCACGTTGGCTTGCGGTGGAATGTAAACACCGACCAGTATGAATGAAGCGAACTCGCATGGGGAGTAAAAGGGCTTGCAGTTAATGAAAAGTGACTCAAGATCAGGAGAACAGTACTGCTGAACCACTGTCACATCATTGCACCATCCACTGTTAGTATAAAAACAGATTCCTCCACCTTTTGTCTTTCCTGAAAGTTCTGTGAGGCAATCCACTCTGAAGAGTTAGAATCCTGCTCACACAGCCACGTTTCAGCGAGACACAGGACTGAGGACAAAGAAAAGTCTGTTTTTTCCTACCAGTAGCTGAAGTTCGTCCATTTTGTTGCACAGTGAACGCACATTGGAAAGAAATATTCCTGGTAGCGGTGTATGATGTCGGTGGAGGCGCACGAGTGCACCGGCACGCTTCCCCCTCCTCTGGCGTTTCACTGCATACACAAAGGTGAGCGCACCTTTGACCAGAATGTCCAAAAAATTTGCGGATGTGTCGATGAAAATGGGAAATAAATCCATAGGGACTGTAGCTCTAATGTTCATAAGCTCTTCTCTGGTGTACGAGCTCAATGTATCATTACAAAAGACAAACAAAACAACACAAAACAAAGCGCACCAACACACCGAGGCAGCCATCCGCGGTGCCAACTTTATCTTTTGAATCAGGAGAGTGCATAAATGAGTGCATAAATGATCATACTTTAAAGAACATGAACTTTTCTGTTTTATAAATCCTTTTTTTTTTTTATTGATCTTAAAAAACTTCTGAAATGTTATACTTTACATGTAATGAATCTAGAATATATGAAAGTTTCACTTTTTTGAAATAAGTTACAAAAAAAAGAACTTTTTCACAATATTCAAATTTTTTGAGACGCACCTGTATTACGTGTTCAGTCTATAGACGTATAGTGTTTCTTTACAGTGATGACATTGCCATCTACTGGCCTGTCAGCATAATGCAGTGTTTTTAGTTTTCATGGATCCTTGTGAACAATGTTGTCATCTGTATGGAAACTTAAAAAAAAAAAAAGGCTAAGAAAAAATGTGTTCATGTTGAACACCCTAAGTTCCTTTTGTTTTCCAAATGTCCCAATTGATTTTCATCACTTTAATGTTTTAATTTTAGGCCTGATGAAATGCGTGTCTCTGTGTTAATGAATGGCGCAGACGCGCGGTTTTGTTTACTACTCGTACTGAAGCGCGCGTGACTCTTCCGGTGATATTAACGTCTGCCGTCTTACTAATGAGGACATAAATACATGAACAACATCTCCACAACTGCTCTGAGAGTCACTTCATGAGCATTAGTTCGGTTTAACTTGATTGATAAATATATTAGCCTACTATTGTTCAGTAGAATAGGCTACTACTACTACTAAAATTATTAAAACCTTATTTTTAAGGAATAATCAAAATTTTTCATCAATGTTTTAATTGTAATATTAAATCCCCTTTATTTTCCAAAAAATAAAATGTAATTTTCATTAATTAAAAGATGAATTAAATGAATGTTTTATGCCTTAAAAATGTAAATACACAACACAAAATTTCTGAGGAAAAAAATAAGGTTATTGTAAGAATAAATGAAACTTGTTTTTATGCTTTCAAATAATTAGACATGCTAAAACACAGAATTTGGTAACAATAAAACATAAGGTTGGAAAAAAAGAAAACATTTTTGGGCCCTAAACATGTAATTTTTGTTAGACTTTTAATAAATTGGTGTTAAACTGTTTAAGTTTCATGATTTTAATTAAATAGACATGCTTTTTGAATAATACAATTTAATTTAACCATTAAAAAGGAGTTCAGAAAAATTGAAACGGAAATCCCCCCCCAAAAGCCGTAAACTTAGGGGAAACACTGAGTAATCTAATTATTTACCTTATTCTGAATAAGACAATAGTATGATTATGGTGTTTACATGAGTTGCTTTTAGAAAATTCCTTTCATGTTCCCGTTTTACATGTTATAGTACATAGTTAGATTAATTATACACCCCCACGTGACGCCATTCAACGGCCCTGCCAGAATTAACATATGACGAATATATATTTAGTCTTCGTTATGGTGCTATATACCGTTTTGGGAGTTTCATTTTTAATTTTACAAACATTTTACAAAACTCATGCTGTATGCAAACAGATGACGGCGGTGTTGAAGCCATGCTCTTTTGTTTGCCGTCAAACGGTGTTCCCGTTTTACATGTTATAGTACATAGTTAGATTAATTATACACCCCCACGTGACGCCATTCAACGGCCCTGCCAGAATTAACATATGACGAATATATATTTAGTCTTCGTTATGGTGCTATATACCGTTTTGGGAGTTTCATTTTTAATTTTACAAACATTTTACAAAACTCATGCTGTATGCAAACAGACGACGGCGGTGTTGAAGCCATGCTCTTTTGTTTGCCGTCAAACGGCTGAGCACTGCTGTGTGTTAATGCTGTCGCAAAATGCGTTGAAAAGTCCTACACGTTTCATGTTCCCGTTTTACATGTTATAGTACATAGTTAGATTAATTATACACCCCCACGTGACGCCATTCAACGGCCCTGCCAGAATTAACATATGACGAATATATATTTAGTCTTCGTTATGGTGCTATATACCGTTTTGGGAGTTTCATTTTTAATTTTACAAACATTTTACAAAACTCATGCTGTATGCAAACAGATGACGGCGGTGTTGAAGCCATGCTCTTTTGTTTGCCGTCAAACGGTTGAGCACTGCTGTGTGTGAATGCTGTCGCAAAATGCGTTGAAAAGTCCTACACGATGGTAATAGTGTGATTAAGGTGTGTACATGTTTATACTGCACTTCCATAATGAGACTGAAACAGGAATACTCCACGTCTTAATTCGATTTGTGTTTACTTCGCTATGTGTTTGATTACTAATGCCTGTGTAGTACGGCGTTGCACACAGAGGACAAAAATGTTCAGCCTTGACTCTTTATTGTCATTTGTGTTCAAATTTTCAAAGCGTACCAAATTGAACAAAACTATATAAATGCAAAATTTGAATTCATGAATATATAACGGTATCCACGGTATAGCAAAATCCATATCATGGAACAACATAATACCGGTAGTCACGTTCATACTGGTATAGCGCTCACCCCTACTTCGAGTATGACTTTAGCCGGATTAAGGTAATCAAAGATCTCTGTTTACATGGTAGATTCTTAATCAGAGTATTGTCTTAATCGTGTTAAAATCAGAATATTGTTCTCCATGAAAACGTACTGAGTGTGACAAGTACGAAGGTGTTTTAGTGCCACATTAAAAAATAAAATAAAAATCTAAGATTATGAGATAAAAGTTGAAACGTCTCGAGAGTAAAGATTAAAGTTATAATATTTTGAGAGTATATTCTAGCCTTTAGCGCATGCAAATGGCCCGGATTGGGAGCACCGGGAGATATTCCAAAGTCTCCGCTTTCAAAATCTCTGTTTTATAGCGAAATACAAATAATATGCATATTACAGTAACGTGTTTTTTCACACTCTTTAATGTGGTGTTTCAGATCACTGTATTCGCTTCAGTTTAAGCAGCATGTGAGTTAATCATCTTTCCGATTACAATAATGAGACATTATTTTCATTATAAATTAGGCTAGGCTACTGTTTTTTTCATGCCTTCTGATGTTCCTTCACTTTTATATATTGCTATAAACTTGAAATAAAGAGGGAAAACACATTTATAATTTGTATTTCGTGATAAAATTTGAATGAGCTGTGTTATATTAAAAGCAACAAAGCACAAAATGATTGCGATCTCTGGGTGGTTGGTATGCTACAAATAATGAATGGAAGACGTTAGATATTATGTCCAGTCATTTACTGCATTATACCGTGAATAAAACAGTTTGTGAATAGTCACTTAACGTAATATAGCCTACCTCAGAAAAGACAACAATATAACTTATGTTAACCAGTTGGAGTCCACTTCAACCCTTAGACGTTTTATTGCCGTTTATTTAAATAGGCTACATGTGAGGAATGAACGTTTGGACACCACAGATGTTTTTGCAGAGTAGGTGGTAGAATTTTCACAAAGAAAACTGTAATTTAATGGATTGATCGAATTGAATAACGAATGCAATCGAAGACATGAAATATTATTTCCAAGGATACTGTCCCCGCGTGTATGACGCATGGTATGATTTCTGATAATAATTCCATATATTTTTGTAGTGTATTAAAAAAGTGTTAAATAAGAGAGCTACAAAGGAATGTCGATTGGGTGTGTGAGCTGATGTTAAGATAAAAAATTGTTCCTATTCAGTCTGTTAATAAATATCATGTTCTTGATATTAAGCGGTTTCCTCGAATCCTTAAAATGGACTCTTCCTTTTCCCAGTAAGATGATGCGGCCGCTCGGATGCAACAGTATTAAAATAAATTCCAGTGTCCTGGCAACTTCTCCCGGTGCTCTCAATCCGGGCCATTTGCATGCGCAATATAGGCTATACTCTCAAACATTATAACTTTAATTTCTACTATTTAAATTCTCGAAACATTTCGACTTCTCAAAACATTTTGACTTTATTCTCGTAATAATTTGACTTTATTCTTGAAATATTACGACTTTAATCTCGTAATCTTAGATTAAAATGTTTTTTTTAACGTGGCACTAAAACACCGTCGTAAACAAGTGTTTCACCTGTAAAGGTTTTAAAAGTCATGTGATTCCTTACACGTCATCTGTTAAATTGTAATGTATTAAGCATTTCTCAAATTTCCAAACATTCACTTCTGGAGAAAAAATCTATAGATCTGTTCATATGAATGATTTTAAGGTTTGAACATGCATTACAGACAGATTTAACTGCTTTGACATATAACGTCTTTATTTATCTTGAAATTAAATAAAACCACTTCTCAAAGAACATGATCTTCTTTTCAATTAATGATATATGCATTCTTTATAACAACATGTGCACAATATTCTTCATTCTTTCAAGCAGACATTGTATAAGTTAAATGCAGATTAATCCTTTAAAAAGCTACTGAAGTTATTCAGTCAAGAGCATTAAGTTATTTTTTTTTCTTTTCTTTTGTAATATGATTAATGAAGGACAGCAGGAGGTATATTAGACTGCTGTGACTTAGGCCCAATCCCAATTCTATTTTATACACCTTCCCCTTCCCCTTGTCCCTTGAAACAGAGTGTCAAGGGGTAGGGGTGAAAATATTCCCCTAAGAATTGGGACACCACTACTATACGTCACACGTCATCATACGTCGTCTAGCTCCTACAATACACACACATGCTGGTGTGCATTAGAGCCTTTAATTACCGTTCTATATTAATGCGCTGCTTACTGACACACACACACACACGCGTATATAGCGGAGATCGTGCAGCTCACACATCCAGGAGAAAAGAAACTTGTCAACGCTGCCCCACAACTTTTATTAATAACAGTTTAAATACTGAATCGCTACATTATATTTTCCAGCAACGAGAGGATATAATCGCTGTTTTTTAAAGTAAATAACATGACCGTAAATATGAACTCACGATTGAATGTAACATAAAACAAATGATTACTTTTCGTTAAAATCTTTATTAATGCCAAAAATGCTTACATTTATGTCTTTTTGTTCACGCGGGCAGCCATGTTGCCGCTGAAGCCGGTTTACGCTGAGATAATTCATACCCCTTCGTTTGAAGTGTGGTCCCGAAAAATCTTCGTTTGAAGGGCTACCTGGCCCTTCCCCTACCCCTACCCCTTCAACCAAAAGAGAATCGAGACACCCCTACCTCTTCACGTGAACGCGCGAAACGGAGGGGAAAGGGCTAAGGGGTAGAATTGGGATTGGGCCTTAGTGTTGTCAAAAGTACCGACTTTGGCACCAATCGGTACTGAAATTTGAAAAATGCCCATTTCCCGCTTGCATTTGAGCACTGTTGAGCGGATTGTTAAACACAGCTGATTGGCCATTATGTTTATGCGCTCAACAGATATGTCTGTGATTGGCTACAATGATCATAGCTTTATGCTCTTCACCAAGCGCTTACACAGATACGTTTACACAGCATTTGAAAGCCGTGTTTGTCAGCGGATCCGTCTAGGTGCAGATATATTAGGGGTCTGCTGACAGACATGGCTTTCAAACACTCCCATGTGCTTCTGTGTAAGCGCTCGGTGAAGCGCTAATAATTGCATGGTGGGATAACTTTGTGCATGGAACGCCCGAGGAGTGGCGTGAGAAATTTAGGATCTCTAGGGATTCTCTGTATCATCTGAGTGAACTGTTACGACCTCACACCAAAACAATTTAATATAACCTTTGTTCAACCTTTATTATACACCCAAAGTTTTATTTTAAAAAAGAAGGAAAAAGTTACTAACCCCAAACAGTACTGTGAATCTGGTCATTATCAGTTCTGTAAGTGATCATCACTGTAAAATAAATGACATGGCAGTGTTACATGATTTATTGCTGCAAGCACAAAATCTATCATTTTAAATAGGTATTTATACCACACAAACTTATATTAGTTTACCAGACATCAAGTGCATCAGCCAGCTCTATTTCCAAGACACTCAAGAGAGGGTGAAAATCAGAAGACTTAGAACACATCATGAAGCGTTTCTGTGAGAATCAAGATGCAGCCAAAAAAAAGACTTCATGATGTGGGTGGAGCAACGAGAAGAGGTGCCGCAGAGAAGATTGGGCATATGAGGAGAGACTCTTTGCCCTTTTAGGTCAAATATTTCAGGAGCCACAAAACAATTCTCACACAAGAACCTACACATACCTGTGAAAATGAGGGAACGGAGCCTTTAAGTGCTTTAAACAAGTGTATTCATTAGAAAGTTTAAACAGCAAGTTTGCTGCATAAAAAATGCTTCAAGTGGATAGAACCCTGTTGGGTTAAAGTGTGTTGGATTGTCTAAAATATGAAATATGTTTAAATGGTAGTACATTGTGTTATATGAACTATATAAATGTTAGTAACCATTTGGATCACAAATACATACAATGCATATTAATTTCTACTTCAGTTTATTAGCTCCTAAATCTGTGAAACGTTAGGAGTAGTGAAGAGGACTCCTAAGTCTCTAAGACCAAATCTGAACTATGCTAAAATGGCTGTTGCCAGCAATCTACCACGGAATATAAACATTTTAGAAGCATTTGATGATAATGAGCTTTTAAAAAGGTATCGGCTTTGGTTTGGAGGTTATCCCAACTCCAATTTTTTTATTATATCCTTAATATATAGCTGTTCTCGTGTTCAGTTGGGTTTTCTTTTATGTTTGCATGTCTTACTATCAGCCATGATTATTCTACTCTGCTAATTAAAAGGCTGTTTATATGCATATTGCCAAAATGTTATTAGTCGCTTAGTCGCAGAAAAAAAAATTCCACATGAAGTGGCCAAAGCACGCAGTCTGTGACGGACAAATCGTTAACGGCTGGTCTATGTGGTAATATAGTACATCGGGCAGGACATCCATATGCTCACCTAACATTCATCGACCTCAAATATGGCTTATCATCTGAAATATATATGTAGTAGCAACTTTACATGGCAGCTCAATCTATTGTTAGCCTAGAAAAAAGTGCACTGTTCACGTGTTTGTGCGAGTGTGGAAGCTGAACAGTAGCGTGCTTGGGCTACTGCATGACAGATGGAGGCGCCGGTGCAATCATTGGCTCTTGTACTTCATCATTTTTGGTCATTGGACTACTGCAGGACAGATGGAGGCGCCAGTGCGATCATTTGCTCTTAAAATACTTCGTCATTTTTGTTCATACAGATAAGAGTAATGCATCTTTTGTATCTGTAAAGACTCGTGTGCACTAAGAATAACCACGAAACGTGCTTTTGTAAAATAATGAAAGCAAACAGGATGCACTTTCTGCCGTCTCGGACTCTGTGAAGTTGAGCGCGTCACTTCGAGAAACTGTGTATTCTTGCCTTTTTACAGACATGAAAAATATATCTATAGAGAGTGAAACTTTTAAACGAAACAATTCAAATAGAAAACAAATATTC
>NW_015540853.1:142716-154500 GCF_001515605.1 Sinocyclocheilus anshuiensis | reverse complement strand
GTTAAATAATGAAAGCAAACAGGATGCGCTTTCTGCCGTCTCGGACTCTGTGAACTTGAGCGTGTCACTTCGAAACTCCGTGTATGCTTGCCTTATTACAGACATGAAAAATATATCTGTAGAGAGTGAAACTTTTAAATGAACCAATTCAAATAGAAAACAAATATTCTCAGATTATGTAATCCCATTGAAACATGCATACAGGCGCATACTGCGGGGATGACGAGTCAGTGTCGCCGACTTCATCTCTTAAACCGAAAACAGAAAGCACTAGTGTAACAATAAATTATTAAAACGTTAATGCAGTGTACTTGCTGTTTTTCCCTAACACATTCATAATTATTATATTTGCCGGTGCACTGTGGCAAGCCTTTTCTGTGTGCGCTTGAGCGCTTATTAGGCTATGTAGGCACTTAAAGGCTCATTATTATGATTTATATGGTTTATTAATAAAAGTGCGACTAATAGTCGACTAATGCTTAAAATGAACGACTACTAGTCGACCAGAAAAATCTTTAGTCGAGGGCAGCCCTAATGCATATTGACTAATTGATTACGAGAAGTATACATATAAGCAGCTGACAATTAGCTGAATATATAGCCTACTTGTTTAATTAGTGACACTTAGCCTGCATTTTAAAATCTTTATTTGAATGTGGCAATTAACATTTTTATTTTAAAACCTTTATTTGAATATGGCAACATAATATTGCGCTCTACGATATTTCTATGAATAAATCTCTGACAGAGACTATCAGCCAATCACTGTGTGCATAGTTACTAAGCATGCTGGCATCATCCATAGCAACAAGGTCAACCCCGCCCCCTTACTCTTAGCTTAAGGCTTCTCTCTATTCCTTAGTACAAGTTTGTCTCAACAGCTTTGTGAATAGGTTTTAAGAGAAAACTCTTAGCTCGAAGCTGTTACTGCTATTTAGGAGAACTCTTAGTGGTAAGATAAAATGTTTTGTGAATACAGGCCCTGATCACATGCACATTTTCATTCTTTTGCTAATTTTTCTCTATTACCTTCTCTGTTTCTGCCACTGTACTAGAAATTGCACAAGCTTCAATCTGGATCCAGCCCTTACAAAGACCTGAGATGACCAAACACATGAGAAGAGATGATGCCAACCCCCTAGAAGACCTCAGATGATGCCAACCCTCAGACAACATACAAAACAGCTAAATTCTGTTATAAGTTTGATCGCAACATATAATCATTGCTGTTAATAGTGTTCACTGTCTGTTTGATTACATGACATTAACCAACTGCTTGATTTTTACCGTAAATTTCTGCCATATGGACATCAACTTGAGATAGTCACAACTGATAAGCTATTACTAAACATAATGTAGAAACTTTAATTTTCTGTAAAGCTGCTTTTCAACGATTTTCATAGTGAAAAGCGCTATACAAATAAACTTGAATCAAACTGAATTGAATTCATAAATTTGTACTGATGGTCAACAAATCCCTGAAGAACCACAGAGTGAAATCCTTTGCGATTGTAGCTGTCACTCTGGAATTCTTTTGGGGCCTGTATTGGAATGTGAGTGCCATCTACTGCACCGAAGCAATGTGGAAAACCCCATCTAGTCGTAACCTCACATGACTTCCAAAGCAGGATGTGAATTAGATCTTTTGCAAGAACGTCCACAATGGCCACACAGACCTGATAAAATAATAGAAATGGCAGATAATAAAGTTAATTGCCTATTTCTACTCTGCTATTCTTTAATATTTTTAGGGGCGTTCTTCTTCTTCTGCTCTTGAGTCTATGGCAGCCCATAGAACCACTTGCGGGAAAGTTGTGAGATTATGCACACTGATAGAGGACAGTCAACCTCAACATCAACCACAACAAATTTGGAGTCTCTAGCGCCACCACTTGTCCAAATTTTCATTCATGTTTATGCTAATAACATTTGAACCGTAAGGCACAGAAGGAAAATTCTCTGAATTTTTTTCTCTGAATCCTTGGCTCATGCCGAGTCAAATGAAGTCCACAATTTAAAAATCGTAAGGTTTAGTTTTTTTTTCTATTTTAATAATTTGAAAAACATACTTTTTCGAACTCGTCCTAGACGGTTTGTCTGATTTTCACCAAAATTGGCTCAGATCATCTTCAGACCATGCTGGCAAAACGTTTTGAAATTCAAGTTGATTCGTCCAACTGTTCTCGAATAACATGTGAATGAATTCTACGAAAAGCACGCAAAAATGGATGTGAGGCTATATCTCCGCAACAGTTTGGCGAATTGAAATTGAATTGAAAACCGGTCTCTTTAGATTCGTAGGAGCCTACCGAGTCGAACCATACCCATTGTTGGCCATTTTGAATTTTGATGTAAAATGCTATATTTTACGAACGCATTGATGTATTGTTACGTAATTCGGTATGCATCTTCGACACCATGCCCTGATGGTACTCAAAAAGTTGTGGTCAAACTTGTGGTCAAAAGTTATAATGACATTTCTAAAAATGCTAATAACTTTTGTTTACATTAGCCTATAGTAATGAGACTGATGTTGATAGATTTCTTGGCTCATGCCGAAAACATTGATTCCAATTATGCCAAAATTGGCCAAACTTCCTATCCACCATTTTGATTCATGTTGAAAACCTACTTTTTCAAACTCCTCCTAGACTGTTTGTCTGATTTTCACCAAATTTGACTCGGATCATCTTCAAACCAAGCTAGCAAAAAGTTATGGATTTCGTGTCGATATACGAAAAGATTTTCGTTTAGCGCATCAACAAATTTGCTGGAAAGATGCCAAACTGTATCTCTGCAAAGCTTTGACATATTGACACCAAATTTTGTATGTGCCATTGTCACCTCACACTGACCACACCACATCAATTTGGTAACATCGCCACCTATTGGTCAAAAGCGATAAGCCAATAAATTATATTACTAGTGGTTGTATTTGATTTTTCTGCCATTTTGACTAAAATCATCTTAAAATGGTTTTAATTGCTCTTTGCTGCAGTTGGTCTGATGTTTGCTTCTGTAGTGCTTGGCCCCGTAATTGCTGCTTTCAGCTATATTCTTTCTCTATTATCTCAACTTTATTACTTAATCTGAGTATGAAAACTTATTAGAAAGGTAACATTTTTAAGTGAGGTTTCATTTGTTAACATTAGTTAATGTATTTAGTAACAGGAACTTGCTGAGCAGTACAACAATATTTATTAATTGATTTTTGTTAATGTTAGTTTATGGAAATGCATTGTTTTTTCATATTAGTTCACAGTGCATCAACTAATTTTAACAAATGTATTAGTAAATTTTGAAATTTACATTAACAAAGAAAGATTAAAGGGTTCATATGATGCAATTTAAATTTTTCCTTTCTCTTTGGAGTGTTACAAGCTCTTGGTGCATAAAGAAGATCTGTTAAGTTGCAAAGACTAAAGTCTCAAATCCAAAGAGATATTCTTTATAAAAGTTAAGAGTCAGCCACGCCTACCTAAAATGCCTCGTTCTAACACGCCCCCACATATCTACGTCACGATGTGGGAAGATTTGCATAACACCGCCCAAATGTTCACGCAAAGAAAGAAGGCGTAACTTTTATTCTCGCTGTAGTATTGTTGCTGCCACCATGCCGTGAAGTCGCAGTGTTTCGTTGTGAAAGCGAAACTACTTTGTTTGGCCTTCCAAAAGAGGATGATATCTGCTTCGTCATGCCTGCCCAGGTGAAAAAGAAATATATTTAAATTGTGCTACATTACAAATATTCATAAAGTACACTAAAAAAGGACAGCAGCAAATATACTTTGGTGAAAAACAAAACATACTATTAAATGTATTAATGTTCACTCTTCACTCCTGTTCATTTCTGCATATTGCTGTTGGTTTTATTTACATATGATTTATTTAATTTCTTCTATTTACTAAAATGTATTATTATTATTTTTTACACATGGTTCATTAAAATCAATAATACGCAACTACAATCTGACTCTGTCTTGTCCTTTAGGTGTGTCTTATGTGGCATTTTCCCATCAAATTTCTGTGGCATTTTGTAAGTCAAGTCAAGTCAAGTCTGCTTTATTGTCAATTCTTCCACATGTACAGCACATACACACAGAGAATTGAAATTGCGTTACTCTCAGACCCTTGGTGCATACAGATAACACTAACAGTAGAACATAAATACAGATATACAGATTAAATATAAAATACAACTATACAAATATACAAATAAGGTAAAATGTAAAAAAAAAAATATATTAAAAAAAAAAAATATATATATATATAAAGCAGCACACGGCAGATAGAGTGCAAACCAGTGAAGTAAACAACAGTGCAGATATAATGATTTGTAGTGCAAAAAGAGCTTATTTAGACTGATTAAAGTGACTGTGTGTGTGTGTATTTGGGAGGGGGGAGTGGGAGAGTCCGTCAGAGTTCAGTGGTGCGTGGGGCAAAAGAGGGGAGGGGGGGCAAGGTCGGGAGGGAGTTCAGCTTCCTGACAGCCTGATGGATGAAGCTGTCCTTCAGTCTGCTGGTCCTGGCCTGGAGACTCCGCAGTCTCCTCCCTGATGGCAGCAGACTAAAGAAGCTGTGTGTCGGGTGGGTGGGATCACCTGCAATGCAGAGGGCTTTGCGGGTGAGACGGGTGTTGTAAATGTCCTGGAGGGAGGGGAGAGAGGCACCAACGGTCTTCTCAGCTGCTCTCACTATGCGCTGAAGTGTCTTGCGGCAGGAAGCGTTGCAGGCACCATACCACACAGTGATGCAGCTCGTCAGAATGCTCTCGATGGTGCCTCTGTAGAAGGTGTACATGATGGGGGCCGGGGCTCTGGCTCTTCTTAGTTTGCGGAGGAAGTAGAGACGCTGCTGTGCTTTCTTGGCCAGTGCTGTGGTGTTTTCAGCCCAGGAGAGATCCTCTGTGATGTGCACACCCAGGAACTTGGTGCTGCTCACCCTCTCCACAGTCACACCATTGACGGACAGAGGAGCATGCTGAGTGCGCACTCTCCTGAAGTCAACAACAATCTCCTTCGTCTTCTCCACATTCAGAGAGAGATTGTTGTAACTGCACCACCCGGCCAGGCGGCTCACCTCGCTCCTATAGTTTGTCTCATCTCTGTTGCTAATGAGACCCACTACAGTCGTGTCATCCGCAAACAGACATTTCAAAATGCATCAAAAACTACAAGAAAATCCACTATTTGAAAGAATATTTATTTGTAATGTTTTCTAATGTTTATATATACATAAATTCACAAAATGCATCGCAAAAGTTGTGATAGAAGCAGTTGGCCACATCCAGTAAAATGAATGGCTCTCTATGGCCCTCTGCTGGTCAAAACAATTTCTTTCTTACTGTAATCCTTTAAGGTTTATCTCTAACCAACAGATGGCAGAATTCTACACCTAAGACCTAGATCAATATCCAGAAACAACTTAAATTAAATTTGGATAATCATTTAAGTGATTTTGTCATAGAAATGTAATAATTCACATTCAAGCTAATGGTATAGTTGAGGATGTTTGTGGTAAATAGGTACAAAAGTACTTAATATCGCCCTAAACACAACATTAATGTATCGATGAGAAGTAAATGAAAAAATGATATATTATTTGTATGATTAAAATGTATATATTTTTTACAATTACGTCATCAATCATTGACCCCAAATACCAGTAGTGTAAACAGGAAACGAGGAGCATATGAGGATTAACAATTGATTAGATGGCTGTAAAGGAAAACAAGACCAAATCACTAAGAAAATGACCACAGCGATGACATTGTTGGAATATATACATACTGAATTGTGATTGGCTACATAACAAACACTAATTATTTACTGTTGTGAGTAGTTGTTGCTTTGTTAGAACTGTTTATGTAAATGGTTGATGTTTATTCCTGACCCTGGACCACCAATTATTTGCTTTTTACTTTATTAAAGGCCCGTTCACACCAAGGACAATAATGATGAAAGAAAGGGACTTGTGTTGGATGGAAGGTGGCAGCAGCACAATAATCATTTTGTCTTGATTATCTTCTTTTCATAATCTTTGGAAGCCAAAACTGAAATTGAAACTCAATTACAATTTATTTCACAGCCCTTCAATGAACAATTGTATTTTTATTAACTATTAACAAAGCTTCATAAAAGCTGTAAAACATTTCCATATTTCTCTTAAATTGGTTAAATGAAGACATAATTAGAACGTTGATCATTGATAATAAAACCACACATTATTCTTTTATTCATTACTCCAGATGTACTTTACATTTTTTTCTTATTTCATCAACCGCCCAACTGTAAATATGAACCTGCATGAAAACGAAGCACGAGTTCTGGATCAGCATGTGTCATCTGTTATTTCAATGTTTTCTGTTTTTCATAATGTCTTCTCTAATGTATTCCAGCATGCAGGGTTGGTTATAGCAAGACAACAGTCTCTGTGTTTTTGATTTATTTGAATCAGAATGATGTTTAATGCACCTGACTGTTTAGTGATGTCTTTGCGTTTGTGCATGCAGCAAAGAAACAAAACATTTCTTCATAGATTAAATCAAATATGACCATAAAATATCCAATCAGTCACAGCCTTAATGGGGTTTAAATCACTTTATTGCAGTTTTATTGCAGCTAAACAAATTACTAGTTGACTGATCATTGGTAAATAAATGTAAATAATCAGTAAATATTTCAGTAAATAATCAGTTTAAGCCTGTCTCCATAGATTTATGTCCAAGTCTAAGCTGTGCTCCAGGTGATGGTGAAAGGCTTCTCGATGGTGTGAGACTGTGATGTTGCATCAAACTGCAGCTCCTGAACCTGAGGGAGAGGAAGAGAAGAGACAGCATAAACCACATACTTACATGATGCATAAATCATTTCCAAAACTGATATGATCAATAAGTTATAACAACTTGCTTTTACATTATTTTAACTCATCAAAATCATTTAACCAATTTTCAACTTTTTGTTTTTGCGTCATGAAAATAATTAAAATTAAAATCCCATTTAAAAATGGCAAATAATTATAAAAAATACAACAACATATTTATTTGTATTGATTTCAGGGTGAATTATTACAAGCATGAATTAAATAGTTCCATTAAATCATTTTCAATTTAAATACATAATAATCATTTATAAAGGCTAATTTATATTGCTTAAAATATGAAAATTTCAATTTTTAAATATTAAATCTATCTTTTTAAAATATATTTGTATATTTCTTGTATTGTTTTGGGGTTTAAAATATGACGGGCATTTTCATGAGATCCACTCAATTATAAATGTAGATTTCAAAATGAAAACTCAACATCAATAACTTAATAATTTGGCAAATACATAAAAAGTAAAAATTTATTAGATAATTATTAATTAGATTAGAGTTTATATTTTGCAATTCTGACTTTATAACTCGCAATTGTACGTAATCAAACATTTCTAACTTTAAAACTTGCAATAGGTTTTTTTCTCTCTCAGTATTTGCAAGATATAAATTCACAATTGTAAGTTATAAAGTCCAATTCTGAGGAACAACTTTTTTCTCAGAATTGTGGGTTTATATCTCACAATTCTGAATTTATAATTCACAATTGTGTCTTACAAATTCAAACTTTCTAATAATACACAATTGCGATTTTATATCACGGAATTCTGACTTTATAACTCGCAATTGTGTTTATATCTCACAATTCTGAGAAAAAAGAGTCACAATTATCTTTTTGTATTTAGTGGTGGAAACAAGCTCCCATAAAAGTGCTTCGATGACAGTATCAAACTAAAGTACATGTTAGCATGACGTATCTCACCTCAGCGTTATACGTGAATTCCAATTTGGCATCGGGCTTTCCAGTCACTTTCATGATAACTTGAGTGACGGGCGCTGACACACCCCACACCTTCACGACACCCAGGGTCAACCTGTCGGCCTCGGCCAGACCATCTGTGAGAACTGCGTTGGTAAGAACACCCTACAAATACAATCACACAGGACAGCTGTTACACAACACTATACACACATGCATGTTTACAGTATGAGCAAAAATCCTATTGCAAATGAAAACAGTTGACAGTAAGTAATGCAAATGTATATACATAGAGAAGAAATGTTTCTAAACAGAGAGAGTCTTTAAGTGAGATGGACATTCTTGGATTGAATGACCTCAATCCAAATAAATCTGAAAGAACTGCACACACAGCTTTCTTCGAAACATATTAACGTACCGAAGACACAGAGAAAGACGTCAAGAGGAAACGCTTGTTCTGAACAGTATCTGTAAGGAGAAACAAGAATAGAAGATTAAGAGAAGAACAGGAGAGGACCATTTAAAAAAAAATGTGATACAATGACTTTGATTTTAGAATGATTTACATAAAAAATACAGAAAATAATATATAGATACATATTCAGAATACTGTTTTAATGTTTGCAATGCTGATAAAACCTTACATGAAATTATGTAAAAAGTAATAATCAACAAAAAAAAAAAACATGCCTACATTTTTATTGCAAAAATCCAAAAACGTAATATTGTAAACCAATACATTTTGACATCTGCATCACATGACCAGCTCCATATATACAGCTTTTCTGATGTAAAAAGCTTGTTCAGTAGCGCACATAGTAAAGTGAAAAATGTTAACATTATCAACTAGGTTAAGCGTGGAGCTTAGTGCTGCTGGTACAGCATTTTCAGATACGATCGAGCATTAACCTTTTACAACAACCACCAACCAGCGTAATAAAACATTGCCAGATTCACATTCATGTGTTTGGGATAAAACTGCATGTGCTTTTAGCGCCACTCACTGGACGTTTCATTAAGAAAGCAATGAGTCCAGTGAGTTTGGGTGAAATAAACAGCTAGTGGAATTATGATCATCAAGTTCAATCAAAACCATTACATTCCTCGCGATTCCCATTCCTGCACACACACGGATACAAACATACATAACTTACCAATTCCCTCTCCGTCATCCCAGAACAAGGATCCATGTGCTGAACCTCCATCATCAAGAGCAACAAGAAGACCCAGAGGATTCAGGCGACTACGAGGAAAAAAGGAACATTACATTAGTGTTGTGGCGTCACATGAACACCTACATTTAAACGACTGTATTATGATATTTTAAAGGTTCCTAATTTTGTTTTAGAACTTCCTACAATAGGTTTACATGCATCCAAGGTAAAAAAAACACTTACATTTTCTCATAATATGCATTCAATTAATTTACTAACTGCTTGTTTTCTTAAAAAATAAAAAAACTAACACTTTTTCTTTTCTCTATTCTTTTTGTATTCTGTCTTTCTTTTCTTTTTATTTATTATACAATTAACAAAAGCCAAAAATCTTAAAAAATAAAAAAACTAACACTTTTTCTTTTCTCTATTCTTTTTGTATTCTGTCTTTCTTTTCTTTTTATTTATTATACAATTAACAAAAGCAAAAAAGGCCTCTAACACTAGCTCGCTCTATTCTTTTTCTATTCTGTTTTCTTTTTATTTATTATATAATAAAAAAAAAACTTGCTACGTGTGCTGCATTAAGCTAAGTGAGACTTGTTATAGCACTTGCATATCTATGCTCTTTTGTTGATTTTGATTGCTTCTATTGTCCTCATTTGTAAGTCGCTTTGGATAAAAGCATCTGCTAAATGACTAAATGTAAATGTAATGTAAATGCATGATATCCATTGCAACATAACCTCACTTCTCACAGTGTCTGAAACGGTTCAATCTAAAGCCCTCCTTTCTGAGAGCCTACTCTGCTCTGATTGGTCAGATGCTCAGTCTGTTGTGATTGGTCTACTCTTCTCTGATTGGTCAGATGCTCAGTCTGTTGTGATTGGTCTACTCTTCTCTGATTGGTCAGATGCTCAGTCTGTTGTGATTGGTCTACTCTTCTCTGATTGGTCAGATGCTCAGTCTGTTGTGATTGGTCAACTCTGCTCTGATTGGTCAGACAGCCCCAATGTGGACATATAAAAGAAAATGGACTGTTTGTGGAGAAAGAAACCCTTTAAAAGTGGAAAAATAAAACTATGCAACTGTAGAAAAACGGCCTCAAGTCTTTATAAAGATGCACCTGTAGTGTGTGTTGTTCTCTGGTTTCTGCCAGGGCAGGATGTGGCCTCCTCTCACGTGCAGGTTAATTTTCGATAACGGTGTATCCATATTCATGAACTGTCCTCGCACTCCAACAACTTCACCCTGGGAGATAAATCACATACGACCCAATATACAGAGGACAAAGTATGGCAGGTTGAATTTGTTATGCACTTACTTGCATGCTGATAAAATGCTTACCGTGTGGTAGTCGTACCAGCGGGCGTTTGGCACGTAGCCCCTGACCACACTCACGCCCTTCACAAAACAAAATAAATGACAAATTAATAAACAACAGTCATAAAAACACCTGACCTCTCCTTACTGACCGAATATAGCCCTATGAGAGTGTGTGACTTAATAAAAGACATACAAATGAATGAAAAAAACAAAACATTTTAATATAAAATATTTAATATTAATAATAATAATAATAATAATAATATTACATTAAAATACATATTTTAAACAATAATTTTAGAATGAAATAATAAGTAATATGTAAATGAATGAATTATATAATATATTAATAAACTGATATATTTACATAAATTTATTGAAATCCATCCATATTTTTCACAGAAAAAAATAATTAATATTAAAATTAGAAATAATATGTATATATTGGCTACACTGTGTATATTATGTATATAATAATATTATACAATATAATTGATATTTATTAATTTTATTAACATTAAAATAAGTAATATGATAATTGAATTCATCTGTGCACGTGGGTCAGTTCAGGGTCACCCACCTCAAAACTTAAACATTAATACTGGACACTGTGACTCATAGCGTGAACATAGAGGAGCTGTTTTTGTGTGCATACCGGGTCTAAAGCAGCTGTGATGAGAAGCGCGGGACCCCAGAGGAACTGCCTGTCGATGCTCCATGTGTTTTCATCTGACACAAACCTACAGTACAGAACACAGAGCTGAGAACAGCATCTAATCAACACTGTACACACAGATCCTGACGCGAGAGAGGTTTACAGCATAACATGAAAACATGAGATGCTAAACAAAATAGTACTAATGTCTTGTTTTCAGTATATTTAAATGAGCACTTTTAACACTTTTTAAGAAAATGGTTTCTGCATAACAGTTCATTCTGGTTCTCAAATATGATTGGCTGAGAGCCTTTTCCAGTCATGTGATATTCTCCAAGCATCAGCACTGGAACCTCTTCACTGTTTGTCTCACTCCACCTGCAGCGACTGCCACCATATATTTTACAACAGGGTTTCTGCAGACTTGAACAAGTTAAATTTAAGACTTTTTAAGACCTTTTTAATACCACATTTTAAACCTGTAATGGAAATACACATTTTATTACATACATATATGTAATATTTAATGTGTATAAATTAAAAAGAAAACAAAATATCAATGCTGTAATAAATGGTATTTATTACTATGATATACAGTCAACTTTTCATGTCAGCAGACAATATTCCATGCATTCACGTAATGCGTGCACTCTGTAGGTGTTTTGAATGTTTTTTTGCATCGTGAGAATATTGAGTAAAATAGCTCACTTGTGTTATTTAACTATACCATGTTATGAATAAACTAAACATTCTGAATTTTTTCCCAGGAGACCTCCTGGGAAAAACTAGGTTGCTGTTGGAAGAGGTGTTAGTGAGGCCAGCAGGGGGTGCTCACCCTGTGGTCTGTGTGGGTC
>NW_015540853.1:122710-136255 GCF_001515605.1 Sinocyclocheilus anshuiensis | reverse complement strand
CCCACATGATTGTAAAGCGCTTTGGGTGTACAACAATACACAATAAAGCGCTATATATATATATATATGCATCATTCATTCATTAATTCATATATAACAATTATATAATTATATATATATATTATATATAGCTTTGGATAAAAATATACTTTTGAAAATCCAGCATTTAGTTGATCCTGACACACGCTCATTGTCACATTTGTAAACACGATGGCTTTCTTCTTTCACGAGGGATTTAGTTCCACGACAGATTTATTTAAGATCGAGACATGCACGTCTCCCGGAAATCCTGTAGAATTCAACCAATCAGATGACGACTTCGAGACTCCTAAAGTGTTTCCAGTTTAGTGTGCCATATGCCTCAGAGAGTTCAGCCAGCGGTCTGTAGGTGTGACGTCTGAGGCTGAGCCTAAACGTGAGCTATAATTCATTTTGGATGTATGAAAGAGGCAATCTTTGCTCTTATTAATCTATTACCTGCTCCAGAGCAAACAGATTTGGATTAGGGGCTATGTTAACTTTAATACATTTATATTTAGGCTATATTTAACGTAAATCCTGCTTTTGTACGTCTGACTGAATTGTTTGCTCGTGTTTATTTTCTATTGTTCTTTATAATGGCTCTTGTGTTCATTTAAATGTTGTTCAATAAATATTGTTTTACATAATTAATATGCCATATTTGGTATTGAGAAAGGGTCTGTCAACTTAAGATTTAAATCCGTGGCAGAAGGAAGTAGTTCTGTCGCAAATGAGGGTATTTACTGACACTGAATTTACTTACACACTCGTGCCGTCTAAGTGTTGTATAAATGCAATAGCACACTCGTAACTGTATATCAGCACATTGTGATTACCTATGGCATTCGGCCTACAGCCGTGCTAATATACAGCCATATCGCACAGCTATGAAAATTACAAAACATACTGGAGGACACTCACTCATGAAGCAGAGGTCTGACCACAGTGTTTCCGTGAGCGTGAGCTTCGTACATCAGTGTGTTCAAATACGGCAGGAGGGTGTAGCGAATATTCAGCACATCACGAGAGATAGCAGCAAACTCCGGTCCCCAGGCCACGGGATCCTGCCTCTGCGAAAAGTCACAAAAAACTAATCAGATTACAATCATTCAGCACTTCTGAAGAAAATATAAAAAATATCTTCCTTTACAAAGAAATGTATACAGGTTTGGAACAGCTTGAGGGTGAGTAAATGACAGCATTTTCATTTTTGGGTGAACTATCCCTTAAACACTGATCCAAAAATCTTAAATCTGTCCATAAAAAGGTGCCATGTGTGTTCTTACTGGCATGTTTATGGTGTTGTGGTTTCTGGAGAACGGGTAGAAAGCTCCAAGCTGCATCCAACGCAGGCACATCTCGTATTGGGCAGGGTTAAAGAAGCCACAGATATCAGCACCGGTCTGGAACACACGCGGAAAGGGAGAGTCAGAAGAGAAAAAGAAGACATAGAGAGAAATATAACTATAGATCTCTGTGAAAACTGGACCACAAGAGCCAACTCCAAAACTTTAATAAATAAACTCTAGAGTCAGTGTAATGGTTGCATACTAGTGTAGTCCCAGCAAACACATAATGTTCCCCTACCATTTTTTGAGAACCAAAAAATAACATTCTAGTAACGTTCTTTTTAGCTATTATTTTTTTGCAGCTATAAAATAACGTTGCAGGGTGGTTATTTTTAATAACCTAAAAATGGTTCCCTAATGGTTATTATTAGGTTATTATGTCGCAACCAGAAAATAACGTTCTGAGTAAATGATATCGGAGTAAAGAGGTTAGGGGAACGTTAAAATAATGTTAGAATAATGTTATACCAACCAAAAACTAGCATTCTGTTTCCGTTAAGAAAATTTCCTGGCTACCCAAAAACAAGCCTTAACAAAATAACCGTCTGGAAACCAAAAACTAACATTCTGACAGTGTTATTTTAACATTATGTTAAACAAAAAAAACTAATGTTCTGAGAACATTATACTAATGTTTTGTTAACATTACAATAACATTCTGGGAGAAAACTTTCCTGGCTAACCAAAAACAAACCATAAAACTAACATTCTGGGAACCAAAAAACTTAGCTGGGATGCACCCAACTGAACTAAAGCACAAGTAAAAATCAGCAGCAAGTGCTGAGGCAGGACGAGAGAGACACTTACGTAAGGGATGCCAAATATGCTGAACTCCATCATGCCTGAAAAGAGGGAGTTTGGTTTTCTTGTCAACAGATGTTCAGTTTATACACTGAACTGTAAAGTAGATACAGTAGCTGTCCAACAAAATACACCATGATTTAATGAAGGAGGATGAATTATTTATTCCTGTGATCAAAGCTGAAATTTCAGCATCATTACTCCAGTCTTCAGTGTCACATAATCCTTCAGAAATCATTCTAATATGCTGATTTAGTGAATTTAGTGAATACTGAAAATATTGAGTGCTAAATATGAGCAATAGCAATGCTTATCTTCTCGAAAACCACCAAATAATCAGCTCCATCATACCTATGATGGACTTGAGAAGCTGGTCCCAGGCGGAGTAGTTGTCTCCCAGCCAATGTCCTGCCCAGCGACCACTAGATGGATATGTTGAACGGGTAACTACGACACCTCTCTTTTCAGTGGCACTAAGCAAAGCACTGTGAAACACACATAAACACACACAGCAATTAAAACTCATTCCAGAACAACTGAGAAATAAATATAGAAGTGAATATAGAGGACTAGAAAACTCACTCATAAGTAGGTTTCGTGTGAGACCAGCCATATAAGTTGTGGACATCATAATGCTTGACGCGTGTGCCATCAGCCAGGATCTGCTCGCTGTTCATGCATAAAGTCTTATGGTTCAGGCCTCTGTGCATGGACTCCAGAGCTGGGAAAAGGCACACACATACGTACGGCAGGTTTATTTTGGACAGAAAGTGCTAAATACAGGTGCAAATGTTAGGGCTGCCTGCTTAATAGTCAACGAGAAGAGGCTTAGACGAGAATAGAATCATCCAAATGCTCGCCTATCATTCATCGACCTCAAACATGGCTTATTATTTAAAATTGAAACATGTAAGTAGTAGCAACTTTTGGTGTTTTTTATCCTTTATTATTATTGAACAGTAAAGAGCAAACAGGCAGCAAAGTGGGAGTGAGAGAGGGGAACGGGATCCGAACTCGGGATGTCCAAGGTGCTATAATGCTATAAGTCAGGGGTGCCCAAACTCGGTCCTGGAGGGCCGGTGTCCTGCAGAGTTTAGCTCCAACTTGCCTCAACACAACTGCCTTTAAGTTTCTAGTATGCCTAGTAAGAGCTTGATTAGCTGGTTCAGGTGTGTTTAATTGGGGTTGGAGCTAAACTCTGCAGGACACCGGCCCTCCAGGACTGAGGTTGGGCACCCCTGTTATAAGTAATTCTACTAAGTAGTAGCAACTTTACATGGCCGCTCGCCCTGACATTAACCTAGATAAATGTGTGTTATTTGGCACATTTTTAGGTGTTTTTATTTGTGTATACTTTTAATATCAACTAAATCTTGTGCTTTTGGAAAATAACGTAAACAAACAGGATGCGCTTTCTGCTGTCTCTGTCTTTGTGAACTGGAGCACATCACAAAAATTCAGACATGAGAAATTTATCTACAGAAACCTTGAAATGTCTACAATTCAAATCTAAAACAAATACTCTCTGATTATGAAATAATTAGAATATCTCCTTGCTATTTTCTCTGATACATTCATAGTCATTACGTTTGCCAGTGCTTTGCATCAAGCTTTATGCGTGCACTTGCGTGTAGAAAAGGCTATATATTAAAGGCTTATTATGGTTTAGTTCCCTCTCCCAGTATATAGTAGTCAACTAATGGCTTAACTGAATGACTACCAGTCAGTATTGCCAAATTAAGCTACTTTAACACTGTTGCTATGGGTTGTTTTTCATGTCCCCAGGCTGAATAAACCACAATAATGTGATATTTGGCTCCTGGAATGTGCATTTTACCAGTGGAACCCCACAAAAAAAAAAGCAGATTTTACCCCCCAGAATGCAACTTTTACTGGGGGACCTTCCCCAAATTGTGAATGGGCAAGTTTTGAGTAGCAATTGGGTAGGTGTTGTTGTGAAAGCCTGGCAACCCTGCTACCGGTCGACTAAACAAATCTTTAGTTGGGGGCAAGCCCAGGAAATGCTGACCACTGTGTTGTAAAATATCTGTTGCCAAGTACACATTACAGGACACACTCATACGAACTTACGGGGCATGTATGGAGGGTTTTCCAAAGCGGGATCCCCTAGGCATTTCTCTCCGACGGTGCCATGCACGAAACTGGCCGGCTCATTCATGTCCTTCAGAAAGCAAAACACAGTGACAGTGTTATCATCCAATGAATCCAAAGGAAAAAACAGTGGTGATATGCAAATGAGTGTAAAAATGGGGTTATGTTAAAGGGGTCATCAGATGGCCATTTTCCACAAGCTGATATGATTCTTTAGGGTCTTAATGAAAAGTCTATAACATACTTTGGTTAAAGTTTCTCAATGGTAGTGTAAAACAACACCCTTTTCACCCTGTCTAAAACAGCTATTTTAAGAGCAAGCTGTTTTCTTGCATGCCGCTTTAAATGTTAATGAGCTCTGCTGACCCCGCCCCTCTCTTCCGAGCCGCTCTTTGAGAGACGGTAAACTTTAGCCGCATTTATCATGAAACTTGCTAACTAGCACGTTATTAGGAAAGATGATTTGCAAAGATTCATTAAAAAAAAACGTATACTCACTTCTTCTGGAGGTGAAGCTGGATCACGAATGATTCGCGTGAACATAAACACATTTAGGCAGATCGGGGGCACATTCCCTTTAAAAACAAACGTAATCCACTGCATCTGCAGTGGCTCAGATGTCGGGAGTAAACGATGACTGCTATGTTCATTATTACATCCAACAACAGAACCTTTAAATGTTAATGAGCTCTGCTGACCCCGCCCCTCCCTGAGGGACTGTTTACTTTAGCCGCATTCGTCGTGAAACTGGCTAATTAGCACATTATTAGGGAAGGCGATTTGCAAAGATTCATTAAAAAACCTTATACTCCTTATGTAGGTGAAGCTGGATCACGAATGATTTGCGCAAACATAGATGCATTTATGTAGATCAGGGGCGCATTCCCTTCAAAAACAAACGTAATCCACTGCGTCTTCAGCGGCTCAGATGTCGGGAGTAAACGATGACTGCTATGTTCATTATTACATCCAACAACAGAACACCTCAATCACTTAGGATCATTCTTGTCTACATCTGCTCCGGCAGAGAAACAATGGCGGACTGATGACAGCTTACTCAGGGCGGGTCTAAGCTAAAACACCAGTCCAGTCTGTGCTGAAACACTACTGTCAATCAAACTATCGTGGGAGGGCCTGGGTCTGTGTGAAATCACACAGACAAGAAGCTAATAACGGCTTGATTTGAGAAAGGGGTAAAGATTTTAGTACATAAAAAAAAAAAACTGGGTGGATTTTTTACATTATAAGGTGGTTGTGTACACACACTGCCAACACACAGTTATGTTCAAACAAAATGTAAAAGTGCATTTCGCATTCGATGACCCTTTAAGTCTTCACTTGTTCTTGGACAGCTCACCATGACTTTGTCAAGTAAGATGTATTCCTGAATCAATGTCCTTGTTGGGATTTCAACAACATTCTTATAAATCTGTAATTTTTCTCAATTTTAGAGGTATTTCATTGTAACGGTTATAATTAAATGTGTTGTTTTAGAAGCAACAATGGCGTGTGATGGCACAGATGTCCTCAAACAACATGAGACACTTGAGAAAGCCAACTTACTGTAATGCTATTTAAACTACTTCTTCTTCTGAGACTAAAATTCTCAACACTAACTTCTCCTAGAGCTTTAAAGCTAGAGTCACTAAACTCAGGTCAGACCTTCAGACTATTCTGAAGTTTGTTGGTATGTCTTTTCAGACTGATCCAACATAAAATGAAGATTAAAATCACAAAAAGACTTACATTCATGGAATGTTCAAAAAACAAAGCACTCACGATCCAAAGTCCATCAAACTTCATGACGTTGTTGTAAAAGTCTTTAATCTGCTGTGCCCACCATTCTGCTGTACTGCTCTTGAAGAAATCAGGGAACGCCACGAAAGCTCTGAATAGCTGAAAGTTTAAACGAAAGAAACGTTAGATTAGACAAGGTGAATATTGGATATTACTCGTATCCGTTTAAATAGTAATGTGCTGATTCTCTTCTTATGTGTTCTTTGTTTACTACATGCAGTGGGTGATATAGTACTAGTATGTGCTCATTGGCTGACGGTGTGTGTTTTGCATGCTAATTGGTTGATAGTATCGACGATCATCTCTCTTGACTGCTTTTGCAATTATAGCCCACTGTACTGATGATATATAGGAGAACAAGAGAAAAGATGGCCAGTTCTCTGATTAAAGAGAGACAGAAAGAGAAAGAAAGCGACATATAGAGAAAGACAATGAAACAGAACAAAAGAGAGAAGCAGATACCTCTACTTGAGTATCCCAGTCCAAAGAATTGTCCACAGTAATATTGGGATAATCAGGCCACACCTACAACACACAGAAACAACCGCTAAAATCAGTGCTTTCGTCTAAAATTAAAGGATCATTCCTGCTTTCAGTACATGTTCTCATCATACCGTATATGTCTTAAAACATCAGGTTCTCTAATCAAAATGCTCCAAACAAATCACCAAATCTCTTCAACTAATGTTGTATATGAACATTAATGAAGTTTCCCGCTTTAACCTCATTTAACTCGGAACTCTGAATTCTGAATACAATTCAGTCAATAGAACTCTGTTTCATTCATCACCAACCTACAGATGACGTCAGATTAAACTTCTCACTGAAATATGGGTTGACTTATTTGTCTTCCAGTTTAGGACTTGCGGAATGCAGCATACAAAAACATAATGACATCATCTTCTAAGAAGTAACATCAGTTTTGGGGGGAAAACAACAGCACAAAGAGCAGAACAAAGTATTAGCAATGGATCTGATAAGTTATGTGCTGTTTTTTGGTATCATTTGGTTTGTTTCACTATAAAACATCTATCCTGTTTGAGAGAATTATGGAAATTGGTATCATGATATTAAAATTAAAATAATAAATATAGCTGCAAATAGCAATTATCGGGGTTCAAGCGCTTTAAGGCTTTTAAAGCAATGTGAAAAAAGTAATGTGCTTTCTTTAGTAACCATGTAAACACGTATGTCATAGAGGGAAAAGACAACCAATAATGTACAAAGGAAATATATTTGTTTTAATGCTTTTTAACAGTTATCAAGGTTGAGCCAAAAGCCTAGGACTAGTTCGCTAAACTTGGATTTTGAAATAATGTTTGATGAAGGTTCGATTGACAAGTTGCTCAGAATGAGGAGTTCTACCATGCGATATGAACGTTGTGGGCGCGTGTAATAAATTGAGCGAGTTAAAGCCATTTTTTTTTTTCTCCATGTTATAGCACCACCAAGTGGACAGTTGCCGCATTTTTCATGCAACCACAGAATGAGCTCTTACTCATGTGTGCCAAGTTTGGTGAATATATTATTCCGTTGTTGAGCTATAGGCATTATAGTAAAACTAGCTCCGCGCACTATGAACGGTTTAGTGCCCCTTAGAGACTCCAGAGAATCTTACTGAACTGGTTTGGTTGCGATTAGGCCAAAACCGGACAAAAAAGGACTAGTTCGCAAAAGAAGATTTTTCAAAAAATCTAAAATACCCCAAAATTTCACCAGGTCGACAAGCGAATCCAAGGCATGCATTTTGTCCATCTTGGGCAAAGGATTCCAACGAGGCACTGTGCCTAACGGTTTGGGAGTTATGATCGATTATGTACTTTTGGCCGCTGTATGCTTTTTGTAAAAGCAATAGCAAATGCAACCCCTCCGGTCTGAACCACCCTGCTCTGAGCAGGACTCGAACCCTGGTCACCAGCAGGAGAGGTGTGCACGCTAACAAGGACTCCAAAGACCGCGTTTCGATTCCTGCTTGGAGCAGGGTGAGTGTAACGGAGGCCAGCCAGTGTGAGCTGTGTAGGTAAACCTCACTCCCTTGATCTCAAGAGGCACGCTAGACTCTGTGGTCTTTAGTGTCTTTGTTAGCATGCCTGCCACCCATGCTGGCGACCTGCGTTCGAGTCCTGCTTGGATCAGAGTGGTTAGGACCAGAGGGGTTACACAAACTTTCTTTATTATCATTCTGTCAGGCATTTCCTGTTGTGTACTGTTGATAATCATATTATACTTAAATCACAACTCAAGCAAACCAATGTTTTAAAAGCTACAGAGTTTGAGGTACAGCAGAACATGAAGTGCTGCAGAGCAGAGAAAAATATACTGTCAAAAAACTCTGAATCAATATACAGTTGCAAAAAAAAAGTAAGTGAACCATTTTTTTAGTTTCCTGGTTTTCTGCCTAAATTGGTCATGAAATGTGATCTGATCTTCACCAAAGTCACAAATATCAACAAACAAAATATTTCTAAGCTGATAAAACACAAACAGTCATGATCTTTCATGTCTTTATTGAACACACCCATGGTTGAACCACCTTTGGCAGCAATAACCTCAAGCAAGCGCTTCCTGTAGCTGTGAATTAGACCTGCACAACGTCCAGGAGTCATTTTGGACCAAGCTTCTTCTGAGCTTCACAGCCACATTGAGATTATCCTGTACGATATCCTGATAAATTTGGGAATTAATTTTCCCCTCCACAATGGCAAGCGGTCCAGGTCCAGAGCAAGCAATGTAGCCCCAAATCCCTGTTACTCTAGGGTTTTTTTCCACCTCATTGAGCATTCTGCGTTGAGCCTTGGCTGGGTGTATCCACAGCACAATATCGTCTCCATTTATAGACAATTTGTCTAACTGTGGACTGATGAATATCTAAAGTCTTTGAGATTACTCTGTAACACTTTCCAGCTACATGCATATCAACAACTCTTGATCGTAGGTCTTCTGAGATCTCTTTTTGCGAGGCATGGCTCACATCAGCTAATGCTGCTTGTGAATACACACTGACACTGTTTGGGTATTAATATAAGGCAATTTAGCAGAGGCCTAGTGTTACACTTACTTTTTCACCCATCACTTTGTATGTTTAATGGGTATGTTCAATAAAGACATGAAAGATGATGACTGTTTGTGTTTTATCAACTTTTGGATAATCAATTTTTGTGACTTTGGTGAAAATCAAATCATATTCCATGACCAATTTATGCAGAAAACCAGAAAATTTAACTGATTCACTTACTTTTTCTTGCAACCGTATGTTCTTCTTGTGTTTGTCATACCTTTCCCCACACAATGTCATTGCTGAGCTCGGGAGGCCATTTGATGAAAATGTCTGTTTCAAACCCGGTATCAAATGCAGGGTAGGAGCCTTTTGTCTCATTGGCTGCTATAGCCGGGTCCTGAAGCGCACAAACAAATAAAGCATGTAGTTTTGGTACAGAATACATTTCACTGCATGTTCTTAGACAGAACAAGAACAGCATACTGTACATCGATCTATATGTATAAGCTCTATTTACATTACAACATCTTTTACCATTTTATAGAAACAACTTCATTTTTCCAAGTAATAGAGAATTGTTCGCACCAATATGAAGATGAAGCGCATCCCCTCAGCCCTCATGTTGTCCACCAGAGCAGGCAGTCCCTTGAAGTTCACTTTGTCCAGCGTAAAGTCCATCTGCCTCTCCATATAGTCAATGTCTGCATATTGAACATCCTTTGAGGGATCAAAGGCCAAATATTATGATCATTGAACCTAAATGTGAAGTTCCAAGGTGATTGAGTAATTTAGTGAAAACTTAGCAATGCTTTGGTTTGAAACATTTAATTCTGCAGATGCTGGGAGCATGATGTAGGATCTTGTGAGTGGTTGCTATGCAGTCGCTAGGCGGTTATTTACAGGCCCAAACAAAATTCTATGGAATATTTTTTTACTATTTGATGGTTTGCCTGTCAAAAAAATATACAAAAATGTTGAGACTGAAAAACACACATGCGCACACTAAATAATGATATTTCTTACATAAGGAATTTTAGCAGCTTTCATGTCTCTGTAAAGATCTGCGATCTCTGCATCGTTGGAGTAGCCGTAACGACAAAGCTGGAATCCAAGCGACCAATAGGCTGGAAGAACCGGGCGGCCGATCATCTGTCAAACAAAATGCACAAACCAAGAGAAAATTATTTTACATTTCATGCAAATGCATTTTAAAACAAATATTCAAATGGCTTAAGAAAATCTAATGGTCACCTCAGTGTACTGCTGAACCACAGCTTCTGGAGTGGGTCCCATCACCATGTAGAAGTCCAAGATGCCTCCGACGGTGCGGTAGGTCAGAGCTGGAGTAGGCAAGAAGGTCACATCTAAAAGAGCAAAGCACAAAAAAAAGAGAAAACGATGACATCATCCCTGTGACTCAATGCGTCGCCTCAGCTTTTCTTTTCTTTTCTTTTTTCTTTTCTTTTCCTTTCTACACCTGCACTTACAGTCTCTTAACTGCAATAATTAGTGGATGTTTATGGCAGACAACATTACTATTCCAGAGCAGAATGGACACAGTTTACGATAATGTTTACACTACGTAAAATCTAAATTGGAGTTTTGTGATTTTAAGTCTTTTTTTATATAAAAATAATTTTTATTAGGATTACAGGTTACAATTAATCCCTAAATCCAAATATCTAAATATGCAATGTGCAATAGTTTTTTAAAATAGATTTTAAATATAAAACATGTAATTTACTAATATAAACAAATATGCTCAAATAGCAATTTTAACATATTAATGAATTATTTTTGTATTTTATTGCATTTTCTGCTGAAGTTCTCATTTCCGCAACTTAGGTATCATTACTGCAACAGGTATTAATTTTATGTTGATTTAATAAATGAAAAATTTGTATTTTGATTTTAAATGCATGTGAAAAATATATATTATGTTCTTTCGGGTTTAACCACATCATTTTGAAAATACTGTATGTCAGATTTCAATAAAATATAAAAAATATAAAATATAAAAATTATTAGATAAATTACAATTGCCATTGTGGTAATGACAGAAAAAAGTCAAAATCAAATAAACATTTTAATTTTTAAATATGTATTATTTCATAGTTTCAAGAAATTGTACATGACTGTTAATATTCAACTTTTAAAAATGTGAAAATGTATTAGCTTTCATAATGGTATTTTTCAGGCTGTTGTGGTAATGAAATTTTAAGCCCTGTTTTGGAAATTATAAATAAAAAAAGAAGTAAAATTGTTTGTAGATGTTCACCGACACCTCAGACCTTGCTACTGGTGCTTAAAAAAGCAATTTGTTGATGGAAACCTTTTAAAATGTTCATGTTTTAAAGTTTGGAAACCAAGATTTAATGAGAATGAGCATATAAATAAACAGAAGTGTAAATGCTACCTATTGAATTGTGTCTACTGTACGTCATGATTTTATAGTAAATAAATCTAGTGTCAGCGTCAGTTCTGGCAGGTCACGTTAGTCAAGCTCGCATCAGCTGACTCTCAGATGATCCACGTCTACCTATAGGGATGCAACACCTATCACAGCACTCATATTTAAGGTCCTTCAGTATTATCACCAGCTTCGCGTTGCTCAATAGCTAATTAAATGGCGAATTCAGCAGGCAAAACACCATCATCACTAGGAATTGGGAATTTAGCGAGTGGAATTCGTTTCTACAATGGACCTCTGTTTCATTCAAGTCATTAACTTGAACACGTGAATTTACCACATTGATCATAAGCTGCCTGATTCGGAAGTGACAGAGTTAGCATTACTTCGCTTCGCTACATTATTGACATGGACTCCACGAGTTATGTGACCGACTCAAGAACAAGTCCAGAGGGGAACTTTATCCTCAAGAAGGATATCAAGAGATCCTCGTCACAGCTGCTATGTTTCACTCTCTCGAACATCTTCACAAGCTAAGTTCCTTTTAATGCTCTCAGTTATTGGCAACATGCATGTTGCTAAGGCTATCCGCGTTGCTTAGGCTCATTTAGTTGTTTAGTTGGCAATGTGCAATACTATCTGTCAGTGGTGGGCCTTCAGGGCCAGCAAAGCCTTCTCTGCTGGCCTAATTGTTAGGTCAACTTTAAAACACATGTAATCACCTTATTTGTTTTATACCAATGCTATCTGTAAGGTATAAATGCGTTTGGGTGAATAAATGTCTGTAAGAACATCGGATGGACTGTATTTGTGTCATTTTGTTAGGTTAATGCTTCAGCTACAGATGATGTGTTGCGCAATTGTTAATTGGGTTTCTTTCTTTGGTAATGGCATTCATTCTCGCTACATAAGATACCTGTCTGTTATGTAGTGCCCTGTTATACTGCATTGCTGTGTCATATTTATGGTTTATATAGCCGTGGCATCATTATGATGGTATGAAGAGATGGATTAATTCATGTAGGACGCCACTGAAGGCCTAGGTGTAAAATGCACGGCCCGCCACTGCTATCTGTGTTACCGGCAACACGCTTGACGCTGCATTAACATGTCTCAACATTATTTTTCACTTGATATAATAGCTGTTGTAATGTGCATTAAACCGGGAGAGATCACTCTGGTGAGCTGTAAGTAAGGGGCCATGGGGTAAGTGCAAGTTTTCGCACATTGATCACAAGTGCCTGATTCAGAAGTAGCATCGCTTCATGCATTGCTATATTATTGATATGGACTCCATGAGTTATAAGACTGACTTAAGAACAAGTTAGATAGGATCTTCACTCCCTACAGGAACACGGATTAAGAGATCAAGCTCCACGTCCCAGCTGGCTATATTTCGCTCTCAATTCATCTCTGAATGTCTTCAGGAAGCTAAACTAAGTTCCTTTCATGCTCTCAGATTATTGGCAACATGCTTGCTAAGGCTTTCCGTCTTTCTTAGACTTATTATTCGTTTTCAGTGAAATGCTTGTGCTAAACTTTTGTGATCATACTGATTATGTGCCTTACTTATCTGGTTGTTATTGGTAGCAAGCTTGTTCCTAAGCTGTCTAGTTGTTACTGGGAGCACGCTTGTTTCTATGCTATCTGGTTGGTTTAAAAGGGGTTATGTATCGATACTCGAACCCACGATCAGCAATGCAGCGATTGGCTGGCGGCAAGACAGCAATGTAATGACATCATATAATTAAAAAGACACCTGACGAAAAACTTGACAAATTTTTGGACTTTTATAAGGAAACAGCCAAGCGAACAAAACGACTTAAATGTTATAATAGATAAATGAAATGTGCACTGTTTTTATTTAATTTAAATTTTTTACATGATTCCCAATTATTTCTATTCACGATTTATAATATTTGTACAGGCTTTACATTTTTATTTCAATGTAGTAATTAGCATTCCATTTAATTTTATATTTGAACAGATTTGTTATGTGACAGCATTAATTTAAGTTTCTTAAGGGTCAAGATCATGTTATCTGCATCTCCTGCGCT
>NW_015540853.1:121917-122610 GCF_001515605.1 Sinocyclocheilus anshuiensis | reverse complement strand
CAGCAATGCAGCGATTGTCTGGCGTCAAGACAGCAATTTAATGACATCATATAATTAAAAAGACACCTGACGAAAAACTTGACAAATTTTTGGACTTTTATAAGGAAACAGCCAAGCGAACAAAACGACTTAAATGTTATAATAGATAAATGAAATGTGCACTGTTTTTATTTAATTTAAATTTTTTACATGATTCCCAATTATTTCTATTCACGATTTATAATATTTGTACAGGCTTTACATTTTTATTTCAATGTAGTAATTAGCATTCCATTTAATTTTATATTTGAACAGATTTGTTATGTGACAGCATTAATTTAAGTTTCTTAAGGGTCAAGATCATGTTATCTGCATCTCCTGCGCTCCATCAAGCCACTCCCATAATAGCTGTCACCACTCAAATTAATGTACGGCTCAGATTAACTGTATACATAAAGAAATTATTTCATCATAAATATTTTAATGAGTAAAAGTGTCTGTGTCTATATATAGACACAGCCAGTTTTACTCATTGAAATATACTATAGCCTATAGACTACACAACATTATTATATTGTTTTTCAATTAATTTTAAAATTATTATTATTTTAAATTACTGTCCGTGGATCAGTAGGGTACACTTCTATTAAAGTAGCAGTGGCTGGGACAGATTTTAAGTATCAATTCTGCTTAAAAAGATGCAATCTAATCCTG
>NW_015540853.1:110690-121882 GCF_001515605.1 Sinocyclocheilus anshuiensis | reverse complement strand
CAGCAATGCAGCGATTGTCTGGCGTCAAGACAGCAATTTAATGACATCATATAATTAAAAAGACACCTGACGAAAAACTTGACAAATTTTTGGACTTTTATAAGGAAACAGCCAAGCGAACAAAACGACTTAAATGTTATAATAGATAAATGAAATGTGCACTGTTTTTATTTAATTTAAATTTTTTACATGATTCCCAATTATTTCTATTCACGATTTATAATATTTGTACAGGCTTTACATTTTTATTTCAATGTAGTAATTAGCATTCCATTTAATTTTATATTTGAACAGATTTGTTATGTGACAGCATTAATTAAAGTTTCTTAAGGGTCAAGATCATGTTATCTGCATCTCCTGCGCTCCATCAAGCCACTCCCATAATATCTGTCAGCACTCAAATTAATGCACAACTCTACATTATCTGCATAGCATGTGTGTAAGACTCGAATACAATTATGAAGTAATTATTTTATGACGAATAAATCTTTCAGTGACTAAAACTGGCTGTGTCTATAGTATAAAATACTACACAACATTATTATATTATCTTTAAATTAATTTTTAAATGATTATTATTTTAAATTATTGTCCCTGGATCAGTAGGATACTCTTGTAATAAAGTAGCGCTGGCTGGGACAGATTTTAAGTATCAATTCTGCTTAAAAAGATGCAATCTAATCCTGTTTACATGAAATAAGCTTGCTCTAGAGCAGGTTTAATCTTATGGACCTGTTGCTATGACAGCAACTCCAGGATGAGCTTCGAAGAACCAAACCATCCAAGATCATGCCAAATCGTCAACAATCAAATCCAGCTAACTGAGTTAGCGACGTACGAAGAAAGGGCCCCGGGTCGTTATTGGGCGAATGCTTGTTCTTAAGTTATCTGGTTGTTATTGGGAGCACTCTTGTTCTAAGGCTATCTGGTTGTTATTGGTAGAACTCTTGTTCCTGAGCTATCTGGTTGTTATTGGGAGCACGCTTGTTCTAAGGCTATCTGGTTGTTATTGGTAGCATGCTTGTTCCTAAGCTATCTGGTTGTTATTGGGAGCAGCTTGTGTATGTGCTGTACATGTGGAAGAATTGACAATAAAGCAGACTTGACTTGACTTGACTTGACTCTGGTTGTTATTGGGAGCATGCTTGTTCCTAAACAGTTCTGGCAGGTCACTTTAGTCAAGCTTGCATTAGCTGACTCTCAGCTGATCCACATCTACCTATAGGGATGCGACACCTATCACAGCGCTCATATACAAGGTCCTGCAGTATTATCACCAGCTTTTGCATTGCTCAATAGCTATTTACCCACCTCCATCCCCAACTCCTCATCTGTTTTTATAAGCTATCTGGTTGTTATTGGTAGCACGCTTGTTCCTAAGCTGTCTGGTTGTTATTGGTAGCACGCTTGTTCTAAGGCTATCTGGTTGTTATTGGGAGCACGCTTGTTCCTAAGCTATCTGGTTGTTATTGGAAGCAGCTTGTTCCTAAACTATCTGGTTGTTATTGGTAGCACTCTTGTTCCTAAGCTGTCTGGTTATTATTGGGAGCACACTTGTTCCTAAACTATCTGGTTGTTATTGGTAGCACTCTTGTTTCTAAGCTCTCTGGTTATTATTGGGAGCACACTTGTTCCTAAGCTATCTGGTTGTTATTGGGAGCACGCTTGTTCTAAGGCTATCTGGTTGTTATTGAGAACATGTTGCTGATTAAGCTTTTCAGGTTTGGCAACATACTCGTTAGGTCATCTGGTTAAGGGCAACATGCTTGTGGCTATGGCTTATGCATGTTTTGGCAACATTCTTGTTCCATTCAATGGGTAAGGGTTACATGCTTGTTGTTTAAGGCTTGAAAATTTTCACTTGTCATTTTGTGTCTGGGGATATGGCATATGGTTTTGTTTTGGGGGACTATTGCTGCTCTCCCTGCTCTTATCCATGCTAGACTGCATGGATGCGCAGGGAGTTCTTGCCCAGAACAGAACCATACCGCCAATCCAAACTGTATGCTAATTGTCAGTCATCTTTGACGATAGTGGTCCTGACAGAAATCATAGTGTAGCATCAGTTCTGGCAGGTCACTTTAGTCAAGCTTGCATTAGCTGACTCTCAGCTGATCCACATCTACCTATAGGGATGTGACACCTATCACAGCGCTCATATACAAGGTCCTTCAGTATTATCACCAGCTTTTGCATTGCTCAATAGCTATTTACCCACCTCCATCCCCAACTCCTCCTCTGTCAGTCACTTGCCCAGAACAGAACCATACCGCCAATCCAAACTATATGCTAATTGTCAGTCATCTTTGACGATAGTGGTCCTGACAGAACTATTTTTTTTTGCAATATGGCAATGAGAATTGGGAGTAGACGAGCTTAATTTATTATAGGTATAATTTTGCCATGCAAAATTTCTTAATAGGCTTTCTTTAGCCTTTACCTATACAAAATATAAATTATATATTATCAAAAATGTTAACCATCTCTCTAAATTATATGGACAATATTACAGAAAACTATAGAAAATAATTTTAACTAAATAATTTTATTTTACAACTGTTAAGTAATTGGCCTGTAATATGTTCATTTTGAAAGTGTCTTCTTTGCTTTTGTCCATGAACAAGCTGCCAACTAGACCAGTTGAAACCAGCAAACCATCTAAGGCTGGTTTTAGGTTGGTCTTAGTCTCCAAATAAGACCATTTAGCACCAGTTGGGCGAGTGAGTGTGTGGTTTGCTCACCCATGGCATTGCTGTTGAGCAGGAGGACGCCGTGAGCATATTTTGATTTCTCCAGACCCATGTAGAAGGGATGGACTCCATAACTGTTCAGCTTATGCTACAGATGGGGAGAAACGGATTAGAGTTTGAGTTTGTGATGCAATATCAGTTGTCCAGATATTGTAAAGTGCAGATGGCATATCACACAGGAAGGCTTACAAAACATCACTAGTGGTTGTGCCACTCACCCCTGGAGGCTGGTCTTTGGTAAACAGGCCGTATTTGTGATAGTTGAGGTCATGTTTGTAGATGGGGTGCTCTGTTTCACCAAAACCATAGACGTAGTTTGAGGGCAGGAGCGTGGAGATCTCAAGGAGCTGATCGGAGAATGTGAGCCCTGGCACGGCAGAGTCCCATCTAGAGAACAGAATAAGATTTAACAAAACACTGAGAATAATTCTGACTTCCTTTCATTAAGAAGACAAACAGTGCTTTTATAGTCCTAAAACAGTAGAAACTACAGTCAAACTACTACAAAAGAACCTCTCTGGACAGCTGTATTCAGCTGTATTACTCACATGATTTCTTCTGTGTCCTTTCTGATGACTTGGATCCCGAAAGGCTTGTTATTGATCTGAACCCTGTACAGTCTGTTGTTTTCCTCTGTCTCTGGCATGGCGGGCAGGTCGAGGGGAAGGGGGACCTCGTAGCGTGCATTGCTTGGGTCAAAGATCTATATAAAGATCAAAATCAATCTTAATCTCAGTCTTAAATGTATTAATTAATTTCTTTAAAGCAGTGGTTCTCAAACCTCTCCATGAAGTACCCTCAGCACTGCACATTTTGTATGTCTCCCTATATCTGACACACCCACATCAGGTCTTGCAGTCTCCACTAATGAGCTGATGAGTTGAATCGGGTGTGATGAGGGAGACATACAAAATGTGCAGGGCTGGGGGTACTCCAGGACAGGTTTGATAACCACTGCTTTAAAGGGATAGTTCACCCAAAAATGAAAATTACCTCATGATTTACTCACCCTCAAGCCATCCTAGGTGTACATGACTTTCTTCTTTCAGATGAACACAATCAGAGTTATTTTAAAATTTATCGTCCAATCTTTATAATGGCAGTGAACGGGGGGTGAGATTTTGAAGCTCAAAAAAGTCCATCCATGGATCGTAAAACGACTCCACACGGCTCCGGGGGTTTACTAAAGGCCTTCTGAAGCAAATCGATGGGTTTGTGTAAGAAAGTTATCCATTTTTAAAACTTTATAAAGCAAAACATCCAGCTTCCAGCGGACCACAACTGGAAATTGTGCTGGAAACTGGAAGTTTTGTTTAGTTTTAAATATGGCTATTTTGGCTTGCAAAAGACCTTTAGTAACCCCCTGGAGCCTTGTGGAGCAGTTTTATGATGGATGGATGCACATTTTTGATCTTCAAAATCTCAACCCCCATTCACTGCCATTATGAAGCTTGGAAGAGCCAGGATAAATTTTATTATAACTCTTTTTGTGTTCGTCTGAAAGAAGAAAGTCATTTACACTTTGGATGGCTTGAAGGTGATTAAATCATGGGGTAATTTTCATTTTTCGGTGAACTATCCCTTTAAGTCCTAATTCTTAAAAACAGGATGCCGCTATTGACACCAAGGTTATGGATTAACAAAGTATACCTTAAATGCAATGTAAGTCGCTTTGAATAAACACTTTGATTTATTTAAACTGTATATTTAGTCATTGTCTTGGTCGTAATCCTAAATTTCGAAAATCATACCTTCCAACGCAAGCTTTTGCCACTCAGGTATGTGATTTCCACACGGAGCTTGCTGATGTCTCGAGATTGAGAACGCTGACTTGGGAAAGCTGTATTGCGCTCTAAATCTACAGTGATGCCACTCGCCGTTTCAACCACGTTGCTGGTGATGTAGCCGTGGGTGTCAGGGTAATAACACCAGGGCTCGTTGGGAACATTTGAAGGCTATTAAAGACAATAAAGATACTTTGAACAGATGTTTTAAATCATATTATAACAGTAACAGGAAATACTAGAGTCTTTGCATATGCACGGGTCAGATATTGAATATCTTCTCTCTCTGACCTCCCAGATGCAGCCACGGGCTTCACATTTGGCCTGATCGGAACCTGCTTCAGGATAACAATCGAAGTGCCTAGAGTTTCTGTATTTGTCCTGCCAGTTGACTGTGTAGTTCTTCCCCAGTTCCAGCTCCAGGTTTCTCAGGTACAACACCTAGGAGACCACAAACACCCAATGATATACAGGTAGATCACGCAAAAGACAGCATGTGTATTCAAGTCGGAATCCTATCCTCTAGTTTAAAGATGTGAATAACAAAAATGTCAAATATTGTTGTGTTTCATTAAGTCTTTGCATTAGTACATCCTAAAAATTACAGCAGTTGACATTAAAGGTATAGTTCGCTCAAAAATGAAAATTTGCTGTTAATTTACTCTTAATTTTTAAAAAATGAAAATTCTTAAAATTAACTTTTTTTCTTCAGTAGAGCAGTAAAGAAGATTTTTATGGTATCCATATAATGGAAGTCAGTGGGTGCCGTCACTTTGCGATAAAAAAAATACATATGCAGGCAAAACATAATTAATACCCGTGGCTCCTGATGATGCATTGAGGTCTTATGAAGCGAAACGATCGGTCTGTGCAATAAACTGAACATTATTTACAACAGTATTACCTGTAATCCACAGCCTGGGCAAATGGCCCTGAGCATGTAAAACTCAATGCATCGTCAGGAGCCACGGGTATTAATTATGTTTTGCCTGCATATGTTTTTTTGAATCTCAAAGTGACGGCACCCATAGACTTCCATTATATGGATACCAGAGGACCACGTTTTCAGCCAAAAATCTTTTTTACTGCTCTACTGAAGAAAAAAGTTACCTACATCTTGGATGACCTGAGGGTCAATTAAAAGCACATTTTCATTTTTGGGTGAACTATCCCTTTAATGTGTCACATGTAGTTTAAGATCAAAATATGCCCTTTATCACAGCCTAATATGTGTGTGCTTTGAAAGCCCTGACAAATCCACTCACTTGGAATGACAGGGCCTCTCCTGGTGCCCTATTTACTTTATATTCCAGGTCTTAAAGGGATAGTTCACACAAAAATGAAAATTATCCCATGATTTGCTCACCCTCAAGGAATCTGTATATGACTTTCTTCTTTAAGATGAACACAATCGGAGTTACATTTAAAAAATCCTGGCTCTTCCAAGCTTCATAATGGTAGTGAATGGCTGCCATGAGTTTGAAGTAAAAAAAAAGTCCATCCATCCATTATAAAATCAATCCACGTGGCTCCGGGAGGTTAATAAAGGCCTACTGAATTGAATCGATGGGTTTTTGTAATAAAATATCAATTTTTAAAACTTTATTAACTGAAATTAGCTTCCGACGAGTGGTAAACTTGCGGCAAAAGCACGACTGACGCGACGTATGACGTAGCGTAAGTGTTTGCCTCTTCATGTCATACGTCGCATACGTCATATATTCATGGGATAATTTTCATTTTGGGGTGAACTATCCCTTTAATGTGCATTATACCGATTTCTGTAGGGTGATAAATATCCTATTCCAAACAAAATCTGTAAAATTGGTCACAAACAGAGTTTCACATTGACTATAGAACACTCTTTTACCTTCCGGGTAGAATCGTAGTTAACCTGGGACTCGGTCAGAGCATTAGTAGTGGTGCCGTCTGACACGAGCACAGAGACTGGAGCTCCGGTCACTCCCATTACAGTGATGTTCTCAAACTTCAAGTTGTTTGGATCTGTGTAGCCATTGTGGGTGACATGCATTGTCAAGACATCCTGATCCAGCAGAAAAAGATCAGATATTACTACAGATTTTTGTAATAGCTGGTGTTAAAAATTATTTAAATGTTGCTTTTTGGACATACAATGTAAAGCCATCTAAAAACAAACAAACAGAAATGTGACATTAGGATGACGTACATTAGCCACGGAAAACTGGTAATGAATGTAGGAGCCGGATGAAACAGTATCTAAGAAAAAGAGAAAAAGAAGTTATGAGAGAAAAATCAACTTTATGTGTGAGTCAAACAAGTGTTATTAGTTTTGTTGTTGTCCAGAAACGTTTGGGTAAATCTAATAATTTAGTCTCTACAATATGGCTCAATAGTAAGTATGATTTCAGGCCAGTGTACGACATCTTACATTCGTTGCCCATGTTCATGTGTTTTTATACCTTGTAAATGCAAATTTTTCTTTGCACTGTTAGTTTATTGAACCTTTTATTGTTGCAAATTCTGCTAATTTTAAAGGAAACCTCACCAAGGTAAAATTATCAACCTTGTTAACATAGGTGATGTTTTGTTGAAGAAAAAACACAAAATGTGAGTTTATTGTATATATTTATATCTGTCATGGGGTTAAATTATAGCTGTTCTTGCAAAAATAAAATATAAGTGCATTTGGGGCATTTCTAGTAAAGTTCGTAAACAAAGCTTGAAGTTGGCTTGAAAAAGCCTTGTCTGAACGTTTGAAACAAGTTTGAGAAGCTTAAAGGTTGAACTGAAATGTTGAAATTGAAGTTTGCGACAAGGAGGGTGTCACAAATCAAGCCTCTGTGGCTCCCTCCGATCACCACCAGAGGGAACCGTCACCGGAGTACTAACTGTTCTTAAGGACTTCATTTCCCATCACCCCATGCCTGAGACTGATTACCTGCACAGGTGCTTATCATTATCATGACTATTTAATCAGTGCCCACCATAACCCTCATTGTGAAGTCTTGTTTTTTTGCTACTGCTGACATTTCTGAGCGTTTATACCTTGTTTGATTACCTGTTGCCTACCTGGACTGTCTAGACCCGTCTGACTGTTCGCTGCCTGCCTCTTTGACCTTGCATTATTATTGGATTTGTTATCTTCTCTGTCTGCCGCCTGCCTCGATCTTTTGCATGGACTCAGGTTATGATTCTGAACGTTGATACGATGTTCTAATTAATCCATAGGAAAACCTTTCTTTGAATGAACACTTAACCAGGGAATTAACGTTCTTAGAATTGACAGACAGTTGACCTTGAGAGGTCAAGTAAATATCTACAGCGGATCTAAATATTTATAATTAATTATAACTAGTTATGATTAATTATTCATATTTCCCCATGAGCTGATTCGCAACATTAATTAACATGTTAGCATGATTTAAGATCCTGCTAGGATGATTAAGCATGTTGCTAGCATGCGTTAGCATTAATTAAGGTTGCTAGCTTGTTTTTGACATTGCTAGCATGATTACCATGAATTAGCCTGTTGCTAGCATGATTTAGAAAGAATTTACATGTTGCTAGCTTGTTTTTGACGTTGCTAGCATGATTACCATGAATTAGCATATTGCTAGCATGTTTTAGCATGTTTCTAGAATGAATTAGTGCAATGCTAGCATGTTTTAACATGCTGTAAATTAGAACGTTATTAACAATGAAAAGTTAACATTAATAAAGATGAAGAATACTATAAGAAATGTATTGCTCATTGTTAGTTCAAATCAGTCAAAACAATAACTATTGTTACCTAATGGAACTTCAACATAAAATGTTACCACATTTAGTTCTGACAAAAAAAGTAACTAAAAAAGTAAAGAGTAGTAGAACATCTGACATTCTTGCTATTGAGTCCTGTAGGTACATTTTTGTTTCTGATGGTGAAATGAACAACTTTTAATTAATAGCAAGTTCCTCCAAAATACCTCGAGACTCTCCGTCATCCCAAAATAGCTCTCCTGATGCAGCATTGTTGTCATCGAGAGCGATGATCAGTCTCATGGGATGACGTCGGCTGAGGGAACACAAATGTACAGAAACTCAAGAGCAGACACAAAACGGATCCTTTGAAGTTGGGATTCTTGTTTGTGGCCCCTTTTTAAGCTTTAAAGATGATATGTGTTTTAGGGGAGTTTTTTTAGTTTTCTATCATTACCTGTATGTAGTGGTGATGTCTGGCCTTTGTGCGGGCAGAATGGCTCCACCTCTCAGGTGTAAACCAAGTTTATCAGCAGGCAGGTTCAAGTTAACTTTTTCTTTGCGATCGGTAATCTGTTCCTCCTGTAAAACAAAACAAAAATTGCATTATCATATATATATATATATATATACTGTATATATAGGTAATGTCCGCATCAAGAGAAATTTACAAAAGTGAATTAATATACACAGAAAGCATATTAAATACAAGTAAAGTGTCTACTTTTAAGGTTTCAAATAAGTTTCGGGAGAATAACGTTTCATTGTCATTCAGTGTAACACTTATATTTATGAAACAATTGAAACAACATACTTATTCTGACATTAAAATATATAAAGAATAAGTGAGCATACTAAAATGTATTGTATTTTAAATTATTAAAAAAGTCTTGCTGTCAAAATGGGCAAAACCTAGGATAGTTTTTAAGTTTAAAAATGTGAAATTACAAGTAATTACTATTTGGGGTAAAATTCATTAGTCTTTTAATGTGTCATAAATAGATTTTTGTTGTCATTCAGTGTAACAATCTTGTCAGGCATATTTACATTTTAGTGGGTGTCTTCTGTAAATCAGGGTAAAAATGTCAAACAATTTAGTTAAACAGGAGACATTCTAATGTTTTGAAAAACAACAAGAACAGTTTAAAGCTGTATTACACTAATTGTTTTGATGCTTGAAAACCCTTTTTAGTCTTTGACCCTTATTTATGGGTCAATGACATGACTTGACGTTATTGACATTCATTTTTTGTGTCCATTTGTTTTAATTAAACTAAAAAGGGTTAACATTTAAAAGTAAAAAGTAAATTACTTGCATACATTCTCTTTTTTGAAGGCCAAGTCTAAAATTTCTGAGAGAATATTTTGGGTATGACTGCAAAAATGTGGTGTAACCGTAAAAACTGCACACCAAACAACTGATCTTGTGATGAAAAAGATGAAACTCTCAATTAAAAAACACATGAAAATAGTTCCAAATAGTAGTTTAGTTTAAATTTAGGTTAGTTTATATGGTTAATCAGCATCATAAACTAGGGATATTTGACTAAAGTGGCCCCTAACAGAAAGGCTTGTAACATGAGTTACCAGTTACACCATTTGACATTTCAATTTAAAATTGAGGTGAATTTTTGTAGATTCACCTCAAGATGGCGGCGCGTTCACACGCTGCGGCTTCTCTCTCTCCCGACAGAAAGGTGTTTTCGTGTTTTTTGTCTTGTGAATCGCAGTGTTTTTGTACGTATTCGTCGCGTCTATCTGTCTCTAAGCGCGCATACAGTCGTGAGTTTCTGCTCGATGTCGGCAGAACCACATTTTTAGAGTTAAACTCTGCGCACGCCGAAGAGCTGTGGGATCTCGGTCTGCTCCGGAGGCCCACACCATCACCGACCCCCACTACTGCATCTCGCCCACAGCGGAGGCGCCACAAGCGGCGTGAGAGGAAGCAGAAGAGGGGTAAGCGCGGAGGTATCCGGGCTAGGCTAGCGGCTAACCCACACAAGCCAGCTATCCCCACCATCGTACTGGCTAACGTACGCTCTTTGGACAATAAACTGGACTACATCCGACTACTACGCTCAACTCAGAGGACTGTAAGAGACTGTTGTGTTTTTGTGTTCACGGAAACATGGCTCAACAACAGCGTTCCGGACTGCGCTATTCATCTCGATCAGCTGACATGCTATCGAGCGGACAGAGCTCGCGTCGAGGGAGGTAAGACCCGCGGCGGCGGGCTTTGTGTTTACATCAATGACGCGTGGTGCCGCGATGCTGTTGTGGTCTGCAAACACTGCTCACCCCTGGTGGAGTTTATGATTATTAAGTGCCGGCCGTTCTATCTACCGAGGGAATATACAGCCATACTGCTCGTTGCTGTATACATCCCTCCCAGCTCCAACAACAGCAACAGGAGCGAGGCACTAAATGAACTGTACCAGCACATCAGTGAGCAGCAGACAGCCCACCCTGATGCTTTTCTCATCTTAGCTGGGGATTTCAACCACGCAGACTTAAAGAGCGTGTTCCCAAAAATACACCAACACATAGACTTCCAACACGGGGAAACAACACTCTGGACTTTGTTTACACCACACAGAGAGGAGCTTACAAGGCCCGCCCCCTCCCCCACCTCGGTGCCTCAGACCACAACACTGTCATGCTAATGCCTGCATACAGACCACTCGTTAAAGTCACCAAACCAGTTCACAAACAGATACAAGCGTGGCCGGAAGGGTCGTCAGAGGCTCTTCAAGACTGTTGTAACACCACTGACTGGAATATGTTTAAACAGGCTGCCACATACAATAACACCACAGACCTCCAGGAGTACTCAGAGACTGTCACTGCCTACATCACCAAGTGCATTGATGATGTAACAGTCACAAAGACCATCACTGTCCAGGCCAACCAGAAGCCGTGGCTAACAGGGGAGGTCTAC
>NW_015540853.1:99736-107089 GCF_001515605.1 Sinocyclocheilus anshuiensis | reverse complement strand
TCTCCCACTCCCCCCTCCCAAATACACACACACAGTCACTTTAATCAGTCTAAATAAGCTCTTTTTGCACTACAAATCATTATATCTGCACTGTTGTTTGCTTCACTGGTTTGCACTCTATCTGCCGTGTGCTGCTTTATATATATATATTTTTTTTATATATATATAGTTTTTTTTTTACATTTTACCTTATTTGTATATTTGTATAGTTGTATTTTATATTTAATCTGTATATCTGTATTTATGTTCTACTGTTAGTGTTATCTGTATGCACCAAGGGTCTGAGAGTAACGCAATTTCAATTCTCTGTGTGTATGTGCTGTACATGTGGAAGAATTGACAATAAAGCAGACTTGACTTGACTTGACTAAAATCAAATTTGACAGGCATTATCATGGACACCTATGTAAGCACATGGCCTTGGTGGGAATATTTTAAATGTAATGTTTAAAGCGAATACTCATTAATATTAACAAAATGGCTGCTTGAATGGTGTTTACACCACCTTGACACTTCAGGAATTTGACTCGACTCACATGATCCCCCAAATGAAGTTTAATATCCAGAACAATGGTGTTCCGTTTACTTTTATTTACTAAGAATTATTATTGAGAATTTATTGATTGAGAATTACACCTTTTTTAAATAAGATCAATTATTTGGTATGAAGTTTTTACGGTTACACCACATTGACATTTTTGCAACTGTCCCCCAAATATTCTCTCAAACTGAATTCAAACTAGACATTTTAGACTTGAAAAAAGTAATTTGCAAATTTATTTTGGAATTTTAACACTTTTAAGCAATATTAAACAATACGGACAAACAAAAAATAAGTGTCACGTCATTCACCCATATATATATACAGGTGCATCTCAATAAATTAGAATGTCGTGGAAAAGTTCATTTATTTCAGTAATTCAACTGAAATTGTGAAACTCGTGTATTAAATAAATTCAATACACACAGACTGAAGTAGTTTAACCCACCAATTCACTATCTCAAACCTATATATATATATATATATATATATATATATATATATATATATACACACACACACATAACATTCTGCCATTATTTACTGTGGTTTGAGTGGAAGGTCTTACCTTCTCAAAGTCATACCAGATGGCATCTGGAATGTAGGCCTCCACATTTTCAACACCCTGAAACAAACAAACAAACAGGAAAATGTGCTAAACGTAATGGTAAACGTTATTTTGATAGTTTAGTAATGAGCATTATTCAGTAAACTAACAAGTAGACCATAACAGGAGGTAATTTTTCAGAAAGATATGGTCCTCCTGTCATGGCTTTTCAAGAGTCAGAAAGAGAGAATATGAGCGAGATATTGGAGAGTAAGAAGCCAACAGAAAGATAATCAGCAAATTTTTGTGTGTCTGTGCTGGTATTCTCTAAGTTATGGGGATTATTTTTGTTGGTCCCCATAAGGAAATGAGCTTATAAATCATAAAAATTTTTATTTTTTTTAAATGTAAAAATGCAGAAAGTTTTCTGTGATGGGTAGGTTTAGTGGTAGGGTTGGTGTAGGGGGATAGAATATACGGTTTGTTCAGTGTAAAAACCATATGTGCCTATAAAACATGGAAACCCAACGTGTGTGCATGCGTGTGTGTGTGTGTGTGTGTGTGCGCGCGTGTTCACTCACAGGATCCAACACAGGTGTGATGAGAAGATGTGCTCCCCACAAGAACTGGTTGTGCACTCCCCAGGTTTCACTGTCGGAATAGAACCTGCAGAGCGGGAAAATATTCTTAGAAAGCAGTTGAGGCTGAAACTGTTACACTGCTGTTTGCACATATTCACGAACTCACTCGTGCATCATGGGACGCAATACAGTCTCTCCGTTGACGTGGGCCTTGTAGAAGAGAGTGTAGAGGTACGGCAAGAGGGTGTATCGGATGTTCAGGTAATGCTTGGAGGTTTTCACCAAGAGAGAGTCGGCGCCATATGCTGCAGGGTCCTGGTCCTGTTAGAAAGGCACATAAAACTAGTCAGGAAGAGATACTGATAATATGTTCATCATGGTGGAGACAGCCATGGAATGATTGCTCTCTGACTAAAAGGTCAAATCCTACTCATCTAATTTCACCAATAATATAATTTTCCATTCATCCTCATTTGCCTTCTCAAACTCTCACTCCAGAGGTCTGATTGCTCCTCTAACGCCAGTCTCGCAATAATGATTAGAGAAATAACCCTTCTACAAATAGCAATCATAGAGAGAGGACACGTTTGTAACACATAGCCCAGGAAGACGCTTCATACACTTCGAGACTGAATGGTTATGGGTGTTTAAGGAATAGCACAAGCACAGACCTTGTACCCTTGTGCGTTGTGGTTACGGCTGAAGGGGTAGAACGCGCCGACTTGCATCCAACGTCTGCAAAGCTCCTCCGGCGAGTCGTCGAAGAACCCACAGATGTCTGCGCCAATCTGCAGAACAACATCATGAGATTCAGTTTCTCTCCAGAGGAAGGAAAAATCATTCTTTATTATCTCAAATGATTCTCCAAAATCTAGACAATTAAACAGAGATCAAATGGGGATTCCAGTCTTTTATACACGGAAAAATACACTAGTAATCTGACAAATGTCTCCATAGAGCATCAAAATAGATCAAAATTGTGCAAATTGTGCAAAAAGTGCAATTAAAACATCAAATATGAAGTCAGACCAAATTGTCTGATTTGTGATTTTACATTTCATAAGCAATTCATACATTTTTTACAAGGTGGCTAATTCGTATGAATTTGTACAGACTCACTCATATGAATTTGTACGATATTTGCTAAATCAAATGTATTTTACAAGTTGCCCATTTTATACACAGGCACCAATATGAAACAAAGATGGATCTGTAATTTCCTTTAAATTTAAAGGTGCTCTGTATTATTTCGTCAGTCAGTAGTGGAAGTCTGGTGTTAGTTTGAGCGCACGCATGTAATGAATGAGTGAAAGCGGCCAAAGTGAAAGGAATCTGCTTGCAAACTGAGACATTTCTGCTCGCACATTGCATTGATGCGCTCTTGACATGTATCATTAAAATAACCATATAGTACCAGCGGTAAAAGATCCACTGGTGCTAAGTAAAACTGCATCAAATGTCTGTGTTTTGTTGGCAATTGGTGCATATAATGTAAACAACACGAATGTATAGTGAATCAAAAGTTATCCAGGGATGATGTGTTTGTGTATTTTGTGTGTTTTTAAATACATCTTTTAAGTCTCTGTGAGATCTCGTGTCACTGTGAAATTGTTCCTGCCATAGACCACTCAAAGCACGTAGACGCATCCGCCATCTTGCAACAGTGTACTTGACGTCACTCACTGTAACAATCAATGAGTATTTGAAGATGCCACAATACTGCACATGATGCAGATGCACAGTCAACTTGCGCTTGAGGGTTCACAGACCATTGCAATATGGCAGACGACTTATGTATAACGGCTCATAGAAACAGTTGCTAACGAGGAATCAACCTATACATATCTATGCTTCCTACAGTTAACGTGTGTGGTCATATGGTCTGGTCAAATCATTTAGTGTGTGTGGGCAGAGGACTATAAGGCTAAAAATCGGTTGAAACTGTCATTATGTCTGACAGCTGAGTCGATTGAGTCCAAATGCCCATTAAGTTTCTCAGTGGAACTCGATCATAACCAAAGTCTTTCTCCAAATGCCTCTCAGTGGGGCTGTTGTGTTATGAAGAAAAGGTGGTGTCTACCATCCATTACCCATGTCGGAAAAGACATTTAATTTGGAGTCAAACCACTTACGTAAGGGACTCCAAAGAGGTTAAACTCCAGCATGCCGGGTATCGCCCACTTAATGTCATTCCAGTTGGCGGCATTGTCACCCAACCAGTGCCCAGCGTACTTGCCCACCCCAGGGAAGGAGGAACGGGTAAAAACCATGGAACGGTTTGTCTTAAACACTTCTCTCGATGCCCTTGAAGCAGAAACATAATATTAGAGGTATAGGGAGTGCTGGCACCACAATAAAATGACATCCAGGAGGGTGTTAGAAAGACTCAAGAGTGGCCTAAGAAAGCATAGTTAAACTGATTGAGAGAAGGGTGTTGAGGAACAAATGATATGGCTATCCACTTGTAAATACAACATTGTTGTAATGTCAGTTCGTGTGAATTATTCTGACAAGACTCGAAAGCAGCATCAGTAAATCACAACAGAGATTATTTGCATGTGTGGAAAAACCAACACGTACTTCTCAGTGGCCAGGACCATCGAGTACCCATAGAGACTGTGGACATCATAGTGGTTCCCCCATTTGTGTTTAGCATCCATACATAAGGTCTTACTGTACATCAGGTTATCAAGGATACCTATAGAGTCAAATGGAAATTAAGAGGATGGATGTTTATGCATCTGCAATGAATAAATCCAGCTGTAGATGCATTTCAGACTCACGTGGAGTGAATGGAGGATAGTTGAGTTTGTTCTCAGCGCAGCCTTTGCTGCTTCCCTGTACGAAATTGGCCACCTCATTCATGTCCTTAGGGGGAAAAAAAGTTTTAAAGCTTTTGTGGTGTATATTGTACTCTAGATGAGATGTTTATTGAGCTTATACATATTGATGCAGTGACATTTGCAGTATTGATTTGGAAGATCTATTCAAAATTATCAGGCTCATCTCTGTGGGTCACTCACAATCCAGAGAGCATCATGCTTGACTTCTTTGTGGAAACGTGAAATTTCATCAACCCACCAATCAACGCAAGCCTGGTTAGTGTAGTCAGGAAACACGGTTTCCCCTGGCCAGACCTGTGACGTGTGAGAGTTACGTTTTACAATAAGTCTTTTGTTCCTAGATCAGACCCTGTTCACACTGTGAATTTCAACCAGCGAGGACAATGCAATACAAATTTCTGTGTCCACATCAGTGTAAAAAAAACAACAATTACTAAAACCAAGCATCATGGAAATCATCCAAGTTCAGTTATTTTTATGAAGAAGAACCACCAGTTCTCAATCCCAAATCCTACTGACAATTAACCATTATAATGTCACCATCAGGAGTATTTTTGGAGGATCTTAACCTCTCCTATTAGAGGCGTGTTCCCATCTGGTTCAGTGACCCAAACTTTAGCTGCATGTCCCCGATCAAGTGCTTCATATGGTCCATTTAGCCTTTTACCTGTGGACACAGCAGGATCCTACCAGGAAGAAAATGTTTTGAGGGTCTCAAGGTGTTGAATTGCAGGACTCAGAACTTGCCAACCCATAAAACTGTACACTTCAGCATGAATATCAAAGGCTCACCAATATGACGATGTATTTCTGCCCATTCTCGTGCATGTAGTCAGCAAACTGAGGCAGCTCCTTAAATTTCTCCATATCATAGGTGAAGATCTTTTTGTCCTCCATGTAGTCGATATCAGTGTACTGGACATCCTGGAACACAAAATAATTATGGTTCGGCTGAATGTCTATCCTTTTCTCATTGAATATCATGTTTCACTTCAACGTTTAATTATGGAAATTGCACACTTAAACATGCTAGTCTAGCCCATCTGAATCAAACCACCCACTGCAAGCGGGACTCGAACCTGGGCCCATCTGCATGGGAGTCGGGCGCTCTAACAAGGAGGCTAAAGACCACAGTCTCTAGCATCAGTCGCTAGAGTGCCTCTTGAGATCAGGAGAATGAGGTTTAAACACACAGCCCTTACCAGCCTACGTTCGTTACACTAGCAACATGCTAATTCATGCTATCAATGTGCTATCAACATATTAAATCATGCTAGAAACGTGAAAACATCCTAACAGCATGCCAATTCATGCTAAGTCATGTTAGCAATGTGCAAAATCATGTTAGCAACTTGCTAATTCATGTGAACAATAAAGCATTTTATCAGCATGCTAATGCTGCATTCACGCCACCGCATAATTTCCATAATCTCGAGATGACAACACGTGATGTTATATTCAGAACTGTCTATGTCCTTGGACTAGGAATTATGTGTTTCTATGGCACCGCTATCAACGCCAAAATGAATCTGCAGTGGTCAGGTGGTATAAGCAGAGCCGATCCTCTTTAAGCGCAAAATACGCAAGCTGCGTAGGGCCCCCGAAACACCAGGGGGCCCCCTTGCTCTCAAAGATGATTTAATTTAAGTGTCGCTTTTGAATTTGGCCAGCGGTTATGAAAACATGAATGATCATTTCTTTTAATGCAGTGCGCTGTCGCCCTTTCTACGTAAAAATCAGTCAAATCATGTAATGTGAATGTCGTACAGTCTGAGCCGCGGAAGAGACACTGTTTCTCAAGCGCTTTCCACGAGCGTGGTTCGAGACGGAGTGAAACATGGACAAATGCGTTTCATTCATTTGTTCATAACCTCTCATACCCCACTCCACCGCCCCTCCCCCTCGGCCCGCCCCCACCCACATGCTAATTTATGTTAGCAATGTTATAAAACATGTTAGCAATGTGTTAATTCATGTTAGCAATGTTCTAAAAATGATAGCAAGGTGCTAAAACATGTAAGCTATATGCTAATTAATGCTGGCAAAGTGTTAAATCATGCTAGAAATATGATAACATGTTAGCAAAATGCCATTCATGTTAGCAATGTGTGCTTAAACATGCTAACTCCTGCTAGCAGAGTCAAGTCACCTTTATTTATACAGCGCTTTTACAATACAGATTGTTTCAAAGCAGCTTTACAGTGGTATCAGAAGATTTTGCATTGTTTAATGCTAGCAATGTGATAAACATGCTAGAAATGGGTTAAAACATGCTAATTCATGCTAGCAATGTTTTTCTTTCAAAGTTAAAGCTTATTAAACTTTCAAACCTTCATATGGCTTTGTCAAGCCGACATCAAAGTTTGACTACAAACTTTTCAATCTAGTTTTTAGGTTGTTAATGTTTATGTTTCTCTCTACCTGCGCTATTACATTGAAATCAGCTCTGTCAACCTCTTTTGCATCCATTCTTATTTTGATTCTGATTCTAACATTGACTAACTGTTGTCTGTTTCAGTTTTTCTGAAAGCTTGACTTCCATCAGCCATTAGCAGATAGTGAGATTCTCCTACCAGTAGCCAATTTTTTTAATTCTAATCAGGCAGAGATGCAATATCCTGACATGCAAATGCCCTCTTTGTTAAAAAAAATTAGAGCCCCACCATAAGGTGCTAGATGCTTCTAAATGCATGTATAGGTGAAGTGTGGAGTTATTTTTTTATGAATCGGTAAGCTTTGCTCCATGCTCTCAGTCGTGGATTTGAAGTGCTGGGTGAAATCAAGTATTGTAGAACAAAGCAAGGAACCTCCTTCTGATCCCGGCACTTACATACGGAATGC
>NW_015540853.1:99420-99612 GCF_001515605.1 Sinocyclocheilus anshuiensis | reverse complement strand
ACCGGAAGGCCGATCTGTCGGTTCCTCTCCACGACTTTCTTCAGCTCGTCCAGGCTGCCGTAGTCCCAGCGAGAGAGCTGGAAACCCAGAGACCAGTACGGAGGAATGAAAGGCCTGCCAATCAGCTGGAGAGATATAAAGCAATAGTAAACACACCGAAAATCAAATATATACAGTATATATATATATATT
>NW_015540853.1:81126-99408 GCF_001515605.1 Sinocyclocheilus anshuiensis | reverse complement strand
TATATATATAACATATATATAACATGAAAAAGCATTTCCAAGTGCTTATAATTTCGCCCACAATTGTCGCTGGTGTTTCTATTTATATTTGCCCACAACGCTAACCTGTGTGAACTCGTCCACCACTGCTTCTGGTGTGTCTCCAACCAGGATGTAGAAGTCCAAAACCCCTCCGATAGTCCGGTAGGTTATGGCAGCAGGCTGGATTGTCACCTCTGCACACAGACAAGAGCAGACAGACATAAACAACTAAAACTGCTCTCATTTGCTAAAAGTCAACAAAAGCAGCCATTCCAAACACAAAACAGACATCACAAGTTATCACATTGTGACTTTAGTCCACAGCAAAGCTTACCCATAGCATTGCTGTTCATGAGGAAAACACCAAAGGACTGGCCGCTCTCATTTTCAAGACATGTGAAATAGGGGTAGTGGCCGTACAGGTTGTGTGTGCCCTGGGGTGGAAAAGACATTAAGGTTTGTAATGGCAAATTTCAACCTATTAATCAGTTAATTAGACAGTTTGGGACATTTATGTCTCATCATATTTTAAGTATTATAAAAGTAAAAAACAAAACAAAACAAAAACAAAGTATTATAGAAGTTGTCAATTTGACACTATAATGCACTATAATTTAGGTCTTCTAACATCATGCAAAAATTATGTTGGCTTGACAAACTCAACTCAGTCATTCAGACTGTTCTGACAGACTTTTTCTAACTGATCCAACTTACGGTTTTTATTAAATTGACCATCAAAACTGCAAAAGTCCCATTGGCTTTCATTGAGGGGGTCAAAACTTTTGTACAATAAGACTTATAGATTATTTATGCTGCCTATCACTAGAATAGCTTAATGACTGTCCTAGGACATGCTAGCAACATGCTAGCAACATGCTAATTCATGCTATCAATGTGCCAGAACATGCTAACAACATGCTTATGCATGTTATCGGCATGCTAAACATGTTAAAACATGCGATCAACATCCTAAATATGTTAACAACGTTAAAAATGTTAACAACATGCTAATCCATGCCAAATGCTAGCAAAATGCTAAAACATGCTAGCATTATGTGTGCTAAAACATGCTATCAACATGCCAATTCATGCCGACAACATTCTTAAATATGTTAGCAACATGTTAATTCATGACATAAATGTGTTAAATCATGCAAGCAAAATGCTACTTCATTCTAACAATGTGGTAATACATGCTAAATCAAGTTCAAGTTCAAGTTCAAGTTGAGCTTTATTGTCATTCTGCTACATGTGGGGGCATACAGTGGAACGAAATGTCGTGCCTCACAGGACCACGGTGCTACATAAATACAGGCATACAACAATGAAGTAAAACAGTAAAACCTATGTTGTTCGCTGATGGCGATGTACAGCTCGCGAAGCGCGTCCTTAGCGTTTGCACATGGGGGGATGTAAACTGCGACAATAACAATGGCCGTGAACTCCCGCGGCAGATAGAACGGTCGACACTTCACAAACAAACTCCACCAGCGATGAACAATGTTTTGTCACTACCACAGCATGGTTACACCACTCTTTGTTGATGTACACACTCAAGCCACCCCCGCGAGTCTTACCAGACAGTGCTGTATGCTCGTGTGCCTCCACGCTTGCCGCGCTTCTGTCCCCTCTCACATCGCCGGCGGCGCCGTTTTGTGCGGGTAGCGTCAGTAGGCGAGGCCGCGGTCTCAGGGTTCGGCTTCAGCAGCAGACAGAGGCCTCATAGCTTCTCAGTAGTTACCGGCGAAAGCTGTTGTTTGTACTCACTGCCGATTTCCAGAAGGCTCTGTCGATCATAGATGTGTATCCGAGTGTTTATCTGATAATTTTGCGATAAGGTGAGACTGTTTGAAGACGAGGAAACGAGACTAACAGACATGAAAACACCGTTTTTGGGACCCGGAGTAGCCGCTGCGTCCAACCGCGCCGCCATCTTGGATTACTATCCAATGTGGATATAAATCATGTTAACAACATGGTGATTCATGTTAAACCATGCTATCGACATGCTAATTCATGTTAGCAAAGTGCTAGATCATATTACCAATGTGGTAAAACCTGTAGCAACATGCTATTCATGTTAACAAAATGCAAAAACATGATTATTCATGCTAAGAGCACTACATCCTTTTAACAATGCAAAAGATGCTGGCAAAATACTAATTAATGGAAGCAACAAGATAAAACATGTTAGCAACATGTTATTCATGTTAACAATGTGTGCTAAAACATGCTAGCAGAGTGTTAAATCATGCTAACAATGTGGTAAAACATGCTAATTTGTGCTAGCAACCTATTAATACGTGCTAGTTCATGCTAGCTGTTACGAAGTGCTCAAAGACTTAATCAGGTAATCAGGCAGAGAATCCAAAAACCAAGATAAAAGAAACCAGGAATAATTCTCAGAGATGCAGCATAACAAACTACAAAAGCTCACAGTGAACATCAGCGTGAACCAGGCTTTTATAGACAGAGCTAATGAGGCTAATGAGTAACACCTGTAGACAATAAGTGATGATGTCTTTAATGGAATGGCAATGAGCAATAGTGCAGGTGCCCTCTGGTGGACAACAAGGGCAACGCAATGTGCAAAAACGAAGCAGAAACCTCCTCCAGTTTCTCTTGAAGCCAATACAGAAGTGATTTAAACTGCAATTAATCGACTGGCCTCTAGGGACAGGCTCCAACAGAGAGCAGAATCTAATTGAGCCACATGTTAAAATGCCCAACTTCACAGCAGAAAAAAAAACATGTTTACAGCCTGGTACAAATTGTGGTTTTGGTCTATACAGCTAATTTTGCCCTTCATGACAACTGTGAGGGGGGCGAATCTATTTATTTTTTTTAACTCATTCATTAAAATTATATTAAGCCTTGAAGTTCTGCATAACTAAGGGCGTGGCCACTTTGAGTGACATGTGGATTCCCGCTGTTGTCAAGGTCATTAGTCATTAGTTGTCTGTTGTCTGTTAGCTCCACCCACGTCCCGCCTCTTTGCCCATTTTCAGTTATCCGGGAGTGATGCGCAACGGCCAGCTTGACCGCACTTTAGGTTTCAGATACGCTCTTCAGAAACCTACGGGTGATGTCACGACCACTACGTCCATATTTTTTACGGTCTATGGCAAAAACATGTTAATTCATGCTAGCATTGTTTATTCCTTTCTCTTTACACTTCATTATATTTAAAGCTTATGAAACTTTTAAACTTTGTCAAGCCAATATCAAAATTTGTCTACAAACTTTTCAATTTAGTTGATTATTCACTGAAAATGTTGAAATCCACCCTAGATCTCCTCAGAAAAGTAGTGCTAATCAGTGAGTTGTTCTAATCGATTCATTCATAAATCAGACTGATCCTTCTTGAGTTCGATGCACTGACTCAGTGATCCGGTCTTGCCAGCTATCAGTGAATAATGACTTGAATTTCAGTCAAATTACTTCTTTTATGATGCTTTTGGCCAAGATATTCTTTAAAAACGTACCTAAAACTTTGTATTTCACTGTCATACTGCTTTGGAATAGTACAAATGTTTGTGCAAATGATCTGAATGTTATGACTCACGCCATTGGGAAAAGAATCTCTTGTGAAGATAGGCCAGGTCCTCCAGTTGGTGTCATGGCGGAAGGTCTGATGGACGTGTTCTCCGAGTCCATAAATATTGTGAGAGGGGAGTTTAGCCGAGAGTTGAAGGTACTGATCCGCAAAAACCAGCGGCCCAATGGTTGTGTCAAACCTGACAGAGCAAGAGAGGAAGGGATTTTGTCATTAAACCTGTCAAGAACATATCCATTGACCCTTCAAGCATGTCCTCAAATATAGAGGGGTCAAAAAACAGTGAAAATGCACACCCAAACCACATGAATAAAGGATGAATACTGATAGACGGCTCATCAAAAAGATCATCTTCCTATTTGTGAAGCCACAGCTAAACTGATAGCTAAGAAACGTTCTGTAACACATGCATCGTCTCATTTTAAAAATAACCTCACTACAGATGAGATTAATGAGCATATTATATAGATACATTCCTTATGACATCAATTCACTATTAAAAGCATTATTATTAGGCTTTTGGGTCAGGCTTTTTATCAGATAAAAGATTACTAAATTGTTTTGCAACACACATACTGTACGGACCTGACTACGGTCATGTAAAGGGAAATGACTCGAGGAAAAACAACAGTTTAAACAGCATTTTCTTCATAATGTGGCAAATCGTTGTATTCTTTGGAAATAAGGTCTATTTCTCACTGGGTAGTTATTCTATTGAGAGCTGTTTTAATACAAACAACATCCATAAGAAATCAGCGTCTCACAGGAGTTTTTCAGGAGATGTTCTCCAAACTTTCAGTCCAAAGGGTTTCTGGATCAGCTCCAGTCTATATTTGAGGGGTCCGGTGGGAGGGCTGGAAGGCGCTTGCACATGCTCGTGAGGAACCTCAAACCTGGCTTGGTTTGCATCTGTGATCTGGAAGACAAAGAGAACATTGCACGCCATTATAGACGTGTTCGCATTGACACGATGCCTCTGCTATTTGTGTCAGTTTTTAAACAAACCTTAAATCGAAGACGGTTTTCAGTCTGCATTTCAGCGTAGAAGATCAACTCTTTAATGTCAGCTCCAAATAGAGATGGAGCATCCATTCTTGTCAGCCTGGCCTCAATATCTACAGCAAAACAAACGTTTTCCATGAGGTCTCTAATAGCTAGATCAGGGGTGTCCAATTCTGCTCCTGGAGGGCCACTGTCCTGCAAAGTTTAGCTAAACCTCCAATTAAACAAACCTGAAGCAGATAATCAAGGTATTACAAGACATACTAGAAACTTCCAGGCAGGTGTGTTGAGGCAAGTTGGAGCTAAACTGTGCAGGACACTTGGCCCTCCAGGACACCTCTGTGATACATGGTCAAATATAAACTTTTACAATGGAAAGAAGATTTGTAATTTTTTTAGATTCTAGGTTCAGACTGAACTCACGTGTGCTGTCAGGCTGGCTTTCGCTGACCACGCTGTAGCCGTGGTTTTTGGAGAAGAAGCACCAGGGGACGTTAGCCTCATCCACAGGGCTCCAGCAGCAAGCTCTTTCCAAGCATTTTTGCTGTAAGGACGCGCAGTACAATTTAGCAAAGCATGTTGGGAGTTTGTATGGAATGCAGGCCATATCTACTGTGGCTTACCTCGGAAGCGTCGGGATGTGGGAAGCAGTCCACTCTCTCGCCGTATGGAATGCTGGGACATTCTGGAGCAACGTTTTGAACTGATACTGAATCTGAAGTTGGGGACAAAGAGACAAATGACCACTGTGATATAATTTAAAAGAGAGAGAGAGAGAGAGGAAGGGAGAAGGAGAGAGACATTGACATTTATATATCTTTATTTATTCAAAATTATTGTTTTTTTTTTGTTTGTTTACATGTTGTTTTACATCAATTCTACACAAACATTTAATTACCTACCACCAAATTTAAAAATTAAGAATTAGGTTTTCCTCATGATCCATAGTACACAACACATCACTTAAACCCCATGTTTCCATAAAACAAGCCAGATTTTTAGTCAGTTTAAAATACACAAATTCTGCTCTAATCCTTGAAGTCACAAAAGCTCTTAATATTATATCTGGGTCTACCAAAGCTTCTTCATTTATCTTTTTTTTTCCTTGTTACCCATATTGCCATTTTGGTTTCCGCTATTAAAAAATTTATTATCCCAATTCTTCTCTTATCTGAAGCCTTATAATTCGGCCCAAAAATGAAAATATTATCATTGAACTCTTCACCTAGTTTTTCAATCCAGTTTTCTAATATCTGAAATACACCTCTCAATCTAGAACAAAATAAGTACAGGTGATCAACAGATTCCTCTAAATCACAAAAGGGACACTTCTTTTCTACAGTGGGATCGATATGTGCCACGTGTCTGTTTGTAGCTACTGCCCAATGTATAATTCTCCACTGTAGATCTGCAGTTCGTTTTTCAATGGGAGATTTATACAATGACCTCCAGCACCTTCTAGGAGAAGAGTTTGGCCCCAACACATCTGACCACTTTGTTTCTCTACATTCCCTCAGAATTGACTGGTGAGCAACTTTTAGACACGTCAAATACAATGTTTTCTTTGAAGCTTCTTTGAAACCATGTCTGGAGTCCTAAAAGTCTGAAACCATGTATCTCTGGAGTCCTAAAAGAGAGGATTGATTCCTCTTGTGGTTCTTCTTCCACCAAAGCCGAAACATTGAGTTCAGGAAAAAACTCCTCTTTTATCTCTTTCTCTTCGTTCAAATCATCTTCTATTAATTTCCGACGATGAATAGAAGGAAAAAATGAAAAAATCTCATCCATTATGTGTTTCATGAATCTGACGGACTTGATTCCTGTCAGATTACACATTTCTTCTGGGCTTTTCCACTCATCATAATGTTTTAAGTCCATTATCCTTGTGCATCCAGCTCTTGCCCTTACTTTCTGAAGGCTTTTTGAATTAAGCACCTTTACTTGAAGTAAGGGATTATTCAAAAGAGGCTCTTTGTTTATCCAGGACTCAGAAAAAGGCAAGTCTCTCTTCACTTGAAAAATTGAAGTCCATGTTCTCAGCATAGTTTTATAAAAAGCAGATGTTTCTTTTAAGTCCATTTCTGTTAAATTAATTAAAAACAAATGTAAATCATATTTAAAAACATCAACTTTGTGTAACAGGGTTTTAGCAGTTTCAGTCCAGCACCTATTCGAGTACAGCAACTTTTGTGCTGCCTGCAGCCTGAAAGTCTTGATTCTGCTTTTAATATCTATTAATCCTTGTCCACCTTCATTTACTCGTAAGAAAAGAATGGCAGCTTTAGTCCAGTGTTGTCCAGTCCAAAAAAAAAATCCACTAATCTTTTTTGTAATTCATGGACAATATCATCTGGTGGATCCAGGACATTAATTTTGTGCCACAGTGCTGAAGCTGCTAAATTATTTGTGACCAAAACTCTTCCTCTATAGGATAACTGTGGTAGCACCCATGACCACTTAGACAACCAGCTACACATCTTCTCCACCATTCCTTCCCGATTTTTCATCTTAAATGTTTCAGTCCCTAAATAAACCCCTAAACATTTCAGCCCCTCTTGACTCCACTTAACACCACCTGGGAGCTCTGGTGGATTTTCATTTAGCTTTTGTCCACAATAAAATCCTTCACACTTTTCCCAATTCATTCTTGCAGTCGATGCATTTTCATAAATGTTTGCCATTTTTGCAATCGACCAAGAAAAAGCGTTTGACAGAGTTAGTAATTTTTATTTGTTTAAAACGCTTGAAGCTTTTGGGGTTGTTATAATGATGTTTTTGAATCATCGCTCCGGCCTGACAGGGCATCATCACAATATGGTAAGGGGCGTAACATTTCCGTCACATGCTTGAGGTATTCGGCCAATCACAACGCACTGGATAGCTGGCCAATCACAGCACACCTCGCTTTTTTAGAACGATGAGCTTTGTAAAAATTGACACGTTTCAGAAAGGCGGGGCATAGAGGAGAAACAATAATGTACAGTATGTGGAAAATAATGTGTTTTTTTAACCTTAAACCGCATAAACACATTTCATTACACCAAATACACAAAATAATGTTCTTTTTAGCAGCATTATATGACCCCTTTAATAGGTCTTTCAACAGAAACCCCTTGTAATGTTTTCCTTAACTTACAAAGTAGGGGTTCAATGGCCAATGAATACAACATCCCTGATAACAGGCATTCTTGTCTAATTCCTCTCAACACTGGAATAGGCCGACTGAGCCCACCCCCCACTTTCAACATTGCAGATGCATCATTATACAACATTTTAGTCCATGAAATGAAACTCTGACCAACCCCAAAAGCTTCAGGCGTTTTAAACAAATAAAAATGACTAACTTTGTCAAACGCTTTTTCTTGGTCGATTGCAAAAATGCCCAAATTTTCACCGTTCAAACTTGCAATGTCTATTATGTCTCTTACAAGAAACAGATTGTCCATTATTGTTCTGTTGGGTATACAATATGTTTGATATTCATTGACCATACATTCTAAAAAGGGTTTCAATCTATTAGAAAGGCATTTTGCCAAAATTTTATAGTCAGTGCATAAAACAGCCACAGGTCTCCAATTTTTCAACAAACCAAGATCACCATTTTTAGGTAACAAATATAAAACCGCTCTTTTACAACTAGTAGGCAATTCATGTTGTTGATAGCAAAAATTAAAAACTTCATATAAATCATCTTTCAGAAGGTTCCAAAATTGTTTAAAAAAACTCATCCGGATGTCCATCTATACCAGGTGCTTTTCTGGTTGAAAGTTTTTGAACAGCATCAGACAGTTCTTTTAACTGGAGGCCAGAGTCAAGCCGTTTACTCTGTTCATCAGAGAGTTTCAGTAAGTCTTTATGTAACTCCTCAATGCATTCGACGTCACATTGTCCTTCTCCAAATAAATCCATATAGAATTTTTCTCATTTCTTTAAGATCTGAAATCACATTCCCATTTACATCTTTCAAATGCATCATTGTTGTTTGTTCTTCTCCATTCTGCTCTAAATTAAAAAAGAAGGAAGGAACTTGGTGCATCCATTTCTCTCAAAAATGCAAAGCGAGCTCTAATTAAAGCACCCTTTGCTTTTTCATGAAATAATGAGGCTAAAGCTTTTTTTTTCTTCCAGCTTCCCAAGTGTCACAACATCTCCAACACTTAACTCTCCTTCAATCTGCTTTATCTCTTTTTCTAGTTCAAAAACAGTCTTTTTGATCCTACCATTTGTATTATATATATAATTTTGACAAAATATTCTAATTTGTGCTTTTCCTATATCCCACCACTGAACAATATCATCATAGTTATTTTTTTGTTTTTTTCCACTCACTCCAAAATACATTACATTTTTCACAAAAAAGCACATCTTGTAAAAATTTCACGTTAAAGTGCCAATAATAGCTATGACTTTGTGACTTCTTTACATTTATTTCAATTGTACATAAATGATTATCAGAGAACCCATTTGGACAAATTGTAGATTTTAAAATTCTATTACTTTTATCCTTATTAATATAAAATCTGTCTAACCTAGCAGTACTAATATGATCATGAGAAACCTTTACCCATGTATACTGTTTAACTGTAGGGTATTGTAGTCTCCATACATCAATTAAATTAGAATTACTAATAACATTATGTAAAAATTTGGCAGAAGAGGGATGAGGTTCTTCTCCATTTCTATCTAAAGTAAAATTTACTGTACAGTTCCAGTCACCCCCCAAAATCAACCATACATTTTCATCATAATTTTGTTTTAAAAACTCGTGTAACATTTTAAAAGTTTGTATCCTCTCTGCACCAGTATTTGGTGCATAAATATTAATAAAAACAAAAGTAGAGCCATTTATAATTGTTTGAACAGCCAAAATTCTACCTCTTTCTATTTCATTGACAGACACAGTGGTTATATTAATCATCTTTGAAAATAAAATAGCAACTCCTCCACTAACATTTGTACCATGACTCGTAAATAAATCACTTCTCCACACCATTGTCCATTCCACTTAATTCTTTACATCACTATGCGTCTCCTGTACAAACGTTAAATCAATACTCTTATTTTGTATGTATTCATTTAAACTTGCTCTTTTCCTGCTATTTCTACCCCCATTAATGTCAATGGAGCCTATTCTAAAGCTCTCCATGAAAGAAGACAGAAAAAGGAAAAATAAAGAGGACAAGACAAAAAGGGACAGATAATTCACCCCTTGTGATTCCTTCATAAATAATCTATAAGGAGTTTTCAATAACTTTTTCTTTTCTCAGGTTTGTTACCATTTATTTCAAACGGAATCTTTTCCTTCTACTTAACTCTTCATAACTGACAGTCTTTTGTATCCTGATCACTGAAGCCAAAATCGTTTTCACATAAGGAAAAAATTATTTAACTTCTACTTTTCTTCCAAAGGTTACATCAAGGAAATCGTTAATCACTTTTACAGTATATAACTGATCTTCATCATAGTTGGAGGGAATATCTGACATTTCAGAAAGACAATCATTATCAGCCATCTCTTCAGTCACATCAGTACTTTCAGAGAGCTGAGACAGAGATATATTATCGATTTGATTCTCAACAGTGTCTACATCAGGTCTGTCCAAACTCGGTCCTGGAGGGCCGGTGTCCTGCAGAGTTTAGCTCCAACTTGCCTCAACACACCTGACTGGAAGTTTCTATGCCTAGTAAGAGCTTGATTAGCTGGTTCAGGTATGTTTAATTAGGGTTGGAGCTAAACTCTGCAGGACACCGGCCCTCCAGGACCGAGTTTGGACAGCCCTGGTCTACATCAATATTATCAGAAGTCTCAAAATGAGATTTTTTAACATCACTTGTTCCTGCCTCTTCACAATTCATCCTTTTATTTTCTCCATCACAATTTTTTTCCCTTTTTTTCCCCTAATTTCTTTTCACTCTATTCCTTCTGTCCTATATCTTCAGTAGATTCACTTTGTTCATGAGTACTCAGTTTTATTATTTGCACTCTGATCTTTGTCAGTTCCATTTTCTATCTTTATTTATTTACTTTTATCTGCATTCTCCAGCGACCGCATGTTCACCTTCATTTGCTTTGTTGGTATTTTCTTCTGTTTGTGTTTTATGCGGGCATTCCATTTTTTTATGTCCAATATTACCGCACTCAAAGCATTTCAAATGATTGGTACTCGCATAGATCATATATGATTTGTCTTCATGTTTAACCCGAAAAGAGATATCTAGCATCGGTGATTCTAAAACCATAAACAACTGCCGCCTAAAAGACAACACATGTTTTAGGGCTTCATTTTTACACCCGAGTGTAATTAATGTCATTACACTTACTATTTTCCCAAACCTATGCAGTTCATTTTCAATGCATGCATTAGGTATATATGGTGGACAATTAGAAATGTTCACCCTTGTCGACTGCGATACCAACGGTGAAACAGTAACAAATGCTCCACTTACCCAAACGCCGCTCACTCACAAAACTTTGATCCTTTAGAAAAACCACCACGGCCTTGTTCATTTTGGATGCGGATACAATATGTTCAAATCCTGTTTGTTCTCCAATCGCCACAAGCACGTCCTCGACCGTCGCACTGGCATCAGGCACGCACCTGACTCCATCCCAGTCCTCCGCCACGAGGCCAAAAAACTTCTACCTAGCGACCTATTACTCCTCAAAAATTCTGAAATATTTAAATTAACCCTATAACTATAGCCTACATAAACATTTAGAAAGAAAAAAAAGACAAAAATAAACAAGAATAGTAAAGAAAATTACCCCCCCAGAAAACGCTCCTCTCACCAGTGAGATGCTCACATTCCCCAAACTCCCAGCATGCACCGAGAGAGAGAGAGAGAGAGAGAGAGAACTATATATTTTTATAAGTTTCTTTACTAAAAACAAATGAAATACACTTGTGAACTCCTTGCTTAACCCTTTAACTGTCACCATCCCACTAGAGAGACATTTGCCATTATGAAGTGAAGTGAAGTGAAGTGACATGTGGCCAAGTATGGTTACCCATACTCGGAATTAGTGCTCTGCATTTAACCAATCCTAAGTGCACACACACATCAGTGAACACACACACACCGTGAACACACACCCGGAGCAGTGGGCAGCCATTTATGCTGCGGCGCCCAGGAGGAAGAGGGCGCTGTACATTCACTCCCCCCACCTACAATTCCTGCTGGATCTGAGACTCGAACTCGCAACCTTTGGGTTACGAGTCCGACTCTCTAACCATTAGGCCATGATATCTTATTAAACCTAAAGTGATATTGACAAACTATATATTATTTGAAAGATTACACATTGTAGTTTTCAGATTTGTAGTTTTCAGATTTTTAAGACAAATGACAGAGGAACAGTAATTTATCCATTTTAATCTAACAATATTTTCAGACTCATAAGGAATGTTCAGACATTTATTTTGAAATAGCAATTCATTTTTTTTTTTTTTTGCATGTCTTTTATGTGTTTGCTAGAGGATGAATTCAAACCTAATACTGCCATTCTGCCCATACTTCTGAATAGGATGTCAGTTTCATAAATTATGGAAATATATGGTTCAGGTCACTAAAACCATAGGCTATATAGAAATAGAAGAGTCCTTATGTGGTCACCAATGGAGCCTAGATGGTCTCTAGTAGAAAAGTTTGGTACTGCCCGAAACAAAATCTTACTGAAAGCTAAATTTTTTAGATATTGTTACATGTGTATGTATGTGTGTTGATTTTATTTAGTTATTTGCGCAGGAAAAGGCTATTACTTTTGTGTTGTGCTTAATTTGTGCAGATTCCTTACAGCTGCGGACCATTATGGTGTGCTTAAGAGAAGCCAAGCTGCCACATTTCGGCAGCGGAACTTGAGCGGCCGTCCTGACACGGAGCTGCGCTCTTTGTTGTGTTTTCCTTTTATTTCCCTGACTATATTTCTCCCACACTTTGTTAATATTATGTTATCTTAATAAATTCTAGTGATGGGAAACCGAGGCTTTCTGAACCATTTGAGGCTTTCATCAAATTGTGCTGAAAAACGGTTCATTACTCGAAGCTTTTTAGCACAGTGCGCATTAGCGACATCTGGTGGTCAGACTCGGTCTATCCAGCCTATCTAACGAAACATCGCTGAGCAGAGGATGGTTTGAAAAAGTGTGTGCCAACTCGTGTCATGCGTAATCCGGTCAATGGATTCACATATTGATCAATAATATAAAATATACAAGTGTGTGATTATAATTAATAATTGACGTGAGTAGTAGCAAAAATATTTTGGGTGAGCTTTTTGGGGTCTCTGAGACCCCAGCTAGAACATGATAAAATGCAATAGAGGTGTGACGTGCATTCAGTTTCTGTCTGGTGTTGAGGTTATTCTAAACTATTCTACTGAATCCCAAATAAGTGTACACACACACACACACAACCAAGTCAATGTAAAGTCAAATACAAGAGTCATGCGAAGCGCTGATTTTTTTCAAACCAGCTGTCCCGATCTACCGATATTGCATGATGTTCGAAGCTTCAAACGTCATCAATCACGTGGTATTGTCATTTCGATACAAGCATCGGCACAGTGTGTGATACAATAGTGCTTTGAAAACTGCGTCGGAGCATCAGAGCCTCCGAATCAATCGTCCCATCATTAATAAATTCCCCTAATTGACTGAGCCTTTGTGTCATCCCTCTTTTATGTTATGGCAGCGGCTGTAACATATTTGGGGGCTCGTCTAAAAAAAAAAAAAAAAGATTTGTTTTTATTTTTGTTGTTTAGTGTGGGAGGAAAGATGTGTATGGCCGTCTTGTTTTTGGTTGTGATTGTTTGGATTTTTTTTTTTTGTCTGTGAGTAACTTCTGGCGTCCCAAGTGAGTATTTGCCCTATTTTTGTAGTCGCCGGGTAGGTTTGAACCTGCCACTTTGTTATTTTGCCTTTTTTATTTTTGGTGGTTATTCGGAGTGGGGGTACACTTCAGTTTGCTTGCAGCTGATCTTGGCAATGGGATCGGAGCGCAGGTGTTCTTGATTTCAGTGTTTAAAGTTGCCTCGAGCCCCTAACGCCACTGAAGACTAGGGAATTAACTTAATGTTTAAATGGGGTAAATACATGTGTGTTTTGGGATCGTTTTTGGTTATTCATTGTAATCTTTTATAAAATGAAATTGGTAATTTGTTAATTCCGCTCTTAATTTGTATCATTTGTCGTATAACGGCCAAATTTAGTTTGTTCTGCTTAGTTAGTCAGGTGAATTGAGGATTCATGTAAATGATTTAATGGTTTAATTTAGTTCGGAATGTTTTGTGTGAACATTGTTAAAACCATTATTTCGTTATTTTTTGTGTGTAGGAGTTCAGTGTGTCGTAATGACTTCGGTAGTTGATGCATTTCGGGAGTCTCCTTCGGAAGAACTGCTTTCTTCGTATACAAAGGAGCAGTTATTGCAAATTGCAGAGTCCTATAAAATTGAAATCGATCCTAGGTATAGGACTTTGAAGGAAACTTTGCAAAACGTCCTTAAAGGTAGTCTGGTTGAGTTGGGCGTTTTACAAATGCCATTAGAAAATGCCAGTGTTTTGGAGGAAGTGGCTGTTCCTTCAGTAAGTGGAAACGCTACTCGATTAAGAGAATTGGCACTTAAAGAAAAATAATTAGATTTGGAGAGTGCCAAATTAGAGTTGCGAAAGCGTGAACTTGATCATCAGTTTCCTCTGAAACGAATGGAGTTAGAGATGAGCACTAAGACGGCTCTCACCGCCTCTGATGAGTTTGATGTTGGCCGAAATCGGAGGATGGTCCCTCTTTTCTGTGAAAAGGATGTTGAGAAATAGTTTTGTCATTTCAAAAGAGTTGCAGTTTCTTTAAAGTGGCCTGAAAGTGTTTGGTTGTTGCTCTTGCAATGTGTGATTTCCGGTAAGGCGCAAGAGGTATATTACAAGTTAGTCCCGGAGGCATATAGACCGTGTTTTAGACACTACACGAAATTTCCGAAACAGACTTGTTAATGTTGTTCAACAGATGTTGAGTTTGCGCGTGCAAAGGAAATTTTGTTTGATCGTTGGTGCGTGTCTCAAAAAGCTGAGAGTAGAGAGCAAGTTAGAAAATTAATTCTTATGGAAGAAGTTTTAAGTTGTGTACCTTCTGCTCTTGCTATGTATATAAACGAGCAAAAAGCAGACACGCTCCACAAGGCTGCTACTTTGACCGATGACTTCTTTTTAACGCATAAAGTCACGTTCCAAGAGAAACCAGAGACAACGTGGTACTGTAGCTGATGCATTGTCCCGGATGGGATAGGCGTGTGTGTGAGGTTTTTTCTTGGGTGATGGTTCACTTTTGGGGATGAAGGTGTTACATGTGTATGTATATGTGTTGATTTTATTTAGTTATTTGCCTGCCCTCTAGGGGTAGGAAAAGGCTATTACTTTTGTGTTGTGCTTAATTTGTGCAGATTCCTTTCAGCTGTGGACCATTATGGTGTTCTTCAGAGAAGCCATGCTGCCACATTTCGGCGGTGGAACTTGAGCGGCTGTCCTGACATGGAGCTGGGCTTTTTATTTCCCTGACTATATTTCTCCCACACTTTGTTAATATTATGTTATCTTAATAAATTCCCCTAACTGACTGAGCCTTTGTGTCATCCCTCTTTTATGTTATGGCAGCGGCTGTAACAGATATCAACCTAAAATTTGAATCACAACGTGATTAGACTTTAGATTTTTGCTTTGATTTTCTTGCAGTTTTAGAGTTTTACATGTTCCTAAACTAGAACTACAATAATATTTTTTTTTTCACTTCTAAAATAATCTGCAAAGTGTCCCCTTTATAAAGAGACCAAACTTAAGTCTGTGCTCTAAAGCATTCAAGGTTTTAAACCATTTAAATTGGGGTATGTTCCACATAAATAGGACTGACAGTTAAGGGGTTAAACCCTTAACTGTTGTACAATTTCTAGTGATCATACACCTGCTAGAATTCTTCAAATGTATATACTACATTATCAGACAGATATTATTTTGTAATCATTGACCAGAATGTAATCTGATATAATCATATATCAAACACTACCACATTTATCCAAGTAACCTGCTACATACAATGTTTTCCAGAAATCTATTTGTTTGTTTTGTAACCTGATCTCCATTAGTACCCTGTACCCCTAAAACAAGTTCAGCTGTAACCTGACAGACTCCCCCCATCAATAGTCATGTGAGCCTGTCCCACGCTCAATTTGTTCCCTTTAAACCTGACCCAGGTTTGAGTACCACTTGAAGAGGGGTAGCTAGGACCGGGTGGGGTTACATTGGTGCTGTGTCCTGGATAGGAGTGAGGTTTAAGGGGATGAATTTAATGGAAGACAGCTGGTAGAAAGCTGTGCAGGTAAACCTCAAGAGGCGCACTAGTGACAGTCGTGAGAGACTGTGGTCTGTGGCCCCCCTCCCATGCGGCGAACTGGGTTCGATTCACGCTTGGAGCAGGGATGTTAGGACCTGGAGGGATTACATAGGGGCTGTGACTCAGAGAAAAGGTTATTTTTTATGTAAACATAATGAGTTAAACAGACGTCTCTGTCTCTTGCGCCTCATCTGCTTTTTCATTTCTCACGCCGCATTTTAAAACATAGTGTCAAGTCAAAGTTCAACTTATAAAAACAGGCACACTATCAAGGAGGCTAAAGTCTGAACTCTGAAGTCCCTGCACTCTTTTCCATTTTATTAGCATTTTTAAAAGCACAAACGTGTATGGTCATTTAGCTCACTGCAGTTTTAAAGCCCTCATTATCTGGCCAGTCTGTACGACTGTCAGCCAGCAGGTTTCAGTAAACCGATGCTGAATCAAAGAGTTGATAAAGGTAATAATAAATGTTCAGTGAAATTGAAGACGTGCATAATACCCATGTACACTTTACAATGTGACCTTGTAAAAACATACAGTGGGTACGGAAAGCAAATGGCTGCAATATAACAAAGAGTGAAAAATTTAAGGGGGTCTGAATACTTTCCGTACCCACTGTATAGCTTTCTTGCCCCAATGACAGATATTTTTTTATGTTTTAAAAGATATATATTTTAAAACTGTATAAAGTAAAATATCTAGCTTCCGGCAGACCACCTTCATATTCCATATTTTTGCTTTTTAAAGTGTTAAATATGGATAGTGTTCTTACAAAAACCCATCGATTTGCTTCAGAAGGCCTTTATTAACCCCCTGGAGCCATGAGGAGCAGTTTTATTATCAATGGATGGACTTTTTTGAGCTTCAAAACCTCATCTCACATTCACTGCTATTATAAAGCCTTGAAGAGCCAGGATAAATTTTAAAATAACTCTGATTATGTTCGTCTGAAAGAAGAAAGTCATATACACCTATAGGATGGCTTGAGGGTGAGTTAATCATGGGGTAATTTTCATTTTTGGGTGAACTGTCCCTTTAAGCACCTGATTATTGTCGAAAGACCCTGACCCTTTTTGATGAATCACTGGTGTTATAAATATCAAATAATATAGATTTTAATATACATTTTTGTGCTTTGCTTGCCCCAGCCTAGTGGTGGTGAAAAAGAGAAAAGGTTGTTTTGATGTAAACATAATGCGTTAAACAGATGTCACTGACTGTCGCGCCTCATCTGCTTTTTTAGTTTCTCGTGCCGTGTTTTAAAACATTGTGTCAAGTCAAAGTTCACCATTTAAAAACACATCTCGACACCCTGTGCTCTTTTCCATTTAGTTCACATTTTAAAAAGCACAAATGTTTTCACTCATTTAGCTCACTGCAGTTTTAAAGCCCTCATTCATTTCCAGTCTGAAGATACGACTATCAGCCAGCAGGTTTCAGTAAACCAATGCTGAATCAAAGAGCTGATAAAGGTAATAATAAAGGTTCAGTGAAATTGATGATGTGCTTAATAACCATGCACACTTTACAATGTGACCTTGTAAATGTATAGTTTTAAGGTAAAATGGAAAATTAAATCTAATGCAATAAATGCACAATATTGAAGTTACTGATGCACTTGAAAAAACTATTTCTTAGCAACCCCTTTGAGCTGTTAAACACCCCCAAGAACAAAGTCCTGTCAGGAAAATAGACTTAAAAGGGAGAAAAATATTGTTTTTTTTTCTTGCCCCAATGACAGATTTATGTTTTAAACAAAAACTCACTTCCCTTTGACACCTTTTTCAGAAAACAAGACTTAATATCCTCTCTATAAGACTAATTGTATGGAAGCGCATTTCCACCACTTAAGAAAAAAAGTAATTCCTTAAAAAGTCAAAATTATGACATACTTAAGTCATAATTATGAGATAAAACGTTGAAATTATGACTAAAAAGTCGAAATTATGAGATAAAAAAGTCAAAATTGTGACTTGACTTAAGATGAAATTGTCTATGACTTTATAAACACATTGGTCACAGGAAACTTAAATGAGTTTAGTTTAAACACAGATAGCAACGTGTGCTGTTCAGGTCTCACCTGCGCTATCAACACGTGATGATGGCATAAATGACAGCATAAAGCACTCACATTGATTAAAGAGTGACTAGTTTGTCCACGTATTGTTTTTTTTCTCTCTCTCATCGCTCTTGTTGTAATGTATTGGGAAGCCAGAATTTGTATTCATCAACAGAAACATGCATTAGCTGAACTCTAACAAACCATATTACAGATGCATTGTCAGATTTAAGTTGAACCGCGGTCCTAGTGTATGCCGAACCGTG
>NW_015540853.1:80775-81033 GCF_001515605.1 Sinocyclocheilus anshuiensis | reverse complement strand
GACAGATGCACTGTCAGATTTAAGTTGAACCGCGGTAATAGTGTATGCCGAACCGTGTGTGGAGAGCGGTGCGGTTCGATTTTTTACCGAGAACCGTTGCACCCCTAATATATATATTATGAGAACGGGAGACATTTCAGACGCGTGCTCCACTTCACTTCAGCACCAGGCGCGAGTCAAACGAGTGCGGAAACGGTACTGTGCGCGCTGTAGCCTGTATCCTTCATATCAAAGCGCGAAATAAACTACGTGAATGCA
>NW_015540853.1:59788-79542 GCF_001515605.1 Sinocyclocheilus anshuiensis | reverse complement strand
AGCACTGTCTCACTCATCTAACACACCCGATTTAACTCGTCAGCTCATTAATAGAGACTTTAAGACCTGAAGTGGGTCAGAAGAGAGAAAATACGATGCATGTGTCAGATTCGCGTCACGTTCAGCAGCGGCAACCAAAACAACCTAATAACCAGCTGCTGTGATGTCTATTAATCAAAGGACAAAGAAAAAAAAAGAGGAAAAAAAGAACTTTTATAGCTTTAAGGATTCATCTATATTTAATTTAGTGTTTGATCATTTAAATTCTTCTGCTGAAGAGCACAGGTAAATATTACATTTATTATAATAGGTTTATGTGAAGATTGTTTTAAGTTCACTTAAATTAGAAGTTATTTTTTAAAGTTTAATAAATGTTAAAATTGATAGCTCTCAATTATACTGTAATGTTGAATGGCTATAGTCAATGGTTAAATATTGGGGGGGGGAAACTATTTCATAGAGACATCAGTAGTATTGGTATCATTGATACTGGCCTTCAGTCATAAAAAAATGCCATTAAACAAATATTTAAAAATATACTGTCTTAATGTTGTTTGTACATTAATTTGAAGATTGAATGTGAAATTAGAATTTAGTGTTTGATAACTTCAATTTCTGTGTATTTCTGCTGAAGGGCACAGGTAAATGTGACATTTATTATAATGGGTTTATGTGAAGATTGTTCACTTAAATTAGAAGTTATTTTTTAAAGTCTAATAAATGTTAAAATCGATGGCTCTCAATTATACTGTAATGTTGAATGGCTATAGTCAATGGTTAAATATTGGGGGGGGGAAACTATTTCATAGAGACATCAGTAGTATTGGTATCATTGATACTGGCCTTCAGTCATAAAAAAATGCCATTAAACAAATATTTAAAAATATACTGTCTTAATGTTGTTTGTACATTAATTTGAAGATTGAATGTGCAGGACGACTGGTTGCAATCGAGGGAAAGATGAATGCGGCCAAGTACAGGGATATCCTGGACGAAAACCTTCTGCAGAGTGCTCAGGACCTCAGACTGGGCCGCAGGTTTACCTTCCAACAAGACAATGACCCTAAGCACACAGCTAAAATAACGAAGGAGTGGCTTCACAACAACTCTGTGACTGTTCTTGAATGGCCCAGCCAGAGCCCTGACTTAAACCCAATTGAGCATCTCTGGAGAGACCTAAAAATGGCTGTCCACCAACGTTTACCATCCAACCTGACAGAACTGGAGAGGATCTGCAAGGAGGAATGGCAGAGGATCCCCAAATCCAGGTGTGAAAAACTTGTTGCATCTTTCCCAAAAAGACTCATGGCTGTATTAGATCAAAAGGGTGCTTCTACTAAATACTGAGCAAAGGGTCTGAATACTTAGGACCATGTGATATTTCAGTTTTTCTTTTTTAATAAATCTGCAAAAATGTCAACGATTCTGTGTTTTTCTGTCAATATGGGGTGCTGTGTGTACATTAATGAGGAAAAAAATTAACTTAAATGATTTTAGCAAATGGCTGCAATATAACAAAGAGTGAAATATTTAAGGGGGTCTGAATACTTTCCGTACCCACTGTATATACAAGGTTATTTTTGTAAACGAAAACTAAAACTAAGATGAAAACGATTGATGAAAAAACAATTTCGTAAACTGAACTAAAATAAAAATGACAAAATAATTGAAAAACTAAAACGAAACAAACAGCAATTATTTAAAAACTATCTGAAATAAAATTATAATTATAAAAAATAAATAATCGTTTTGGTAATCATTACGTTCTCACCCCTTGGAGGAAAATGATATGAGCTGTGTGGAGGTTTAGGGAAATACCTGTAAATGGCACATTGCGCATGTGGGGTTATCTGACGGAGAGACGCAAAACAGTTTAAAGCAGAGTCCTGCACGGGTCCTGTTTGGTAAACGCACATCTTAACAAAACACTCGACCCGTTATCCAACAGCAGCACTAATTTAATTCTGTACCAGACCAGAACCGTCTGACATAAAGACCGTGAGTCGTGACCTGAACCGCACCCGCATTAAATCTGTTACAACAGGTAGGCAAAACTATTTATTTTCTAATGTAACACAAGCAATCAAACCAAAATTAGGCATTCTAAGTTGGTGCTTTGAAGAAAAACAGACACGCAATGCAACGTGATAATTAACAGAAAAAAAGATGAGAACGCGCGTCCTTTCTGAAAACAATACAAAACTTTAGCATAGCATCTTGTGATCACTCTGCCAGGCTTTCGGACAAATGTGCATAGGCTAAATCACATCATACAAGCTTATAATTCTTCATAAATGAAAAGAACATATTCAAATATGAGCCTTTACTGTTAAATGTGATTGCCGTTATTACTGAATTTCGTTAGTCCCAGTTATGATTTATGCGCAGTTGTTCACAGAAAAGTGAGCAAGACACGACAGTTACAATATCATGATTATGGTTAAATAAGAAAAAAGACATCTAACCATCATAACCAAATTCGCACATGGGGTTATCTGACGGAGAGACGCAAAGCAGTTTAAAGCATGCATGGGTCCTGTTTGGTAAACGTGCACCAGCAGTACTTAACAGAGCACCTGACCCATTATCTGACAGCAGCACTAATTTCATTTTGTACCAGACCAGAACCGTTTGACATAAAATCCGCGAGTCGTGACCCGAACCGCACTCGCATTAAATCTATTACATCAGGTAAGCAAGATTATTTATTTGATCATGTAATACAAGCAATCAAACCAACATTAGGCATTCTAAGTTGGTGCTTTGAAGACAAAACACTTTTGCCTAGCATCTTGTGATCACTCTGCCAGGCTTTCGGACAAATGTGCATAGGCTAAATCACATCATACACACGCTTATAATTCTTCATAAATGAAAAGAGCATATTCAAATATGAGCCTTTACTGTTAAATGTGTTTGCCGTTATTATTGAATTTCATTAGTCCCAGTTATGATTTGTGCGCAGTTGTTCACGGAAAAGTGAGCAAGACACGACAGTTAGGCTACAATATCATGATTATGGTTAAATAAGAAAAAAGACATCTAACCATCATAACCAAATTGGGCTACATGTATTGTTATATTAAATATCTCAATACACATCATTAGATACAACATTAAGCACAACTTGTGTATATTTATTTAGTAAAAAGGCTTGACTGCTTCATTTTGGCGTATATTTGTATACTTTTACCATTTACAGTTTTTTACGATTGTTTACACACTAAAATAAAAATGTCCACACAATTTGCAAAATTCTACTCCAATGAGCAAAACACCTCCACAGATTTGCACAACATTACACACAATGTCTGCTTCACCCTTTTTGCAAAACATTACACACAGTGATTTGTAAAACTCTACACACATTTTCACACCTTAGACACAGATAAGGATTGTGAGGTTACTTCCTTGTCATTACAAAGCCCCGGATTTTGCCAATGACCACACTAATGAACGAATTGGATAATCACATCCACCAGGTGTGGAAGCACACATGTGCTAATTTGAAAACGCAGCACTCAGGTGTGCTATAAAAGGCAGCAGGTGAGTTCACCTGTCTTCAACAAAAATGGAAGGAGCTAGAAGAAGAAGAAGAAGAGTGAGAATGAGAGGGGGAGCTCAAAGAGGAGATGAAGGAGGTAGAGGAAGAGGAGAAGGAGGAAGAGGAGGAGGCCCAGGTAGAGGAAGAGGAGAAGAAGGAGATGGAGGAAGAGGCCTAGGTAGAGGAAGAGGTAGAGAAGGACTTGACTAGGAATTATGCAAATTGAGTGTGGTGTTTGGATAATTGTGCTTATATTGTGAAAAGAAGAACCCGGTTTTCAAAATTGCGTGTAAACAATTTAAAAAAACTGTAATCGTTTGACAGCACTAATATATATATATATATATATATATATATACTGTTTGTGTGTGTGTTTGTGAGTGTGTACAGACAAGCAGATGTGGCCAGAATATAAACGCATCACTATACTTTATAACAGTTTTCTATGGGAAGAAAGCGCTTAAATTCAGCGTGTTGCATTCATATTCTGGGATCATCTACTCGCCTGTACACATAGTTTATATTTTTACTGAAAAACTGTATAAATGCTGTATAAATGCTGGTCAGTAGTGCCAGCTACACCAAATATGCTAGGACATAATAGGACTTTGTCAGTTATGCATGACGTTCAGATTTGTTGGTCTCTGAGTTATTGTTTTTATAAAAGTGCATTAAAAATGACAAAAAAAAAAAAAAAACTTTAGAAAACACATTTAGATGTACAATTATACTTTTATAATTTATACAGTCTAAAATGAGCTCACTATGGAGCCTTGAGAGCATGTGACCTAACATGTGCTAATGCCTTCTTTACTACTTTGTTACTGAAAATGTGAAACACATGGTAAATAAATTTTAATTTTACTGGGGATGTCATTTGACATCACTAAAATAAAATTTTGTTGGCTGAACATATATTGTATTTTAAATGCAATTTTCTTAGCGCCATTTATAAATGACGATATTCCATAGAGGGCTAAGTCATTTCGCTTTTTAAGTAAAGCCTTGATTTAAGAATGTTTAGATATTTGTACTGGAAAACATCTAAAATAAAAGTAAGACAATCATTTTTCAGTGTATTTTTAACATCTATTCTTCTATTTTAGAACTTTTGTTACATTTTGAACTTTTAAAGAAGACTACTTTGCAATGAAATACTTGCTATACCTAGAAAAATCATAGCCTGTTAGTATTGCCAGGGGTCTCTAATATCCAAACGTGTTTTTATATGCATGTTTGTGTCTCTGTGTGAGTGTGTGTGTGGTTGTTACTGGCGTCTCTTCACCTACCGTCTCTGATTGTTCTTGGTTCTCCAGTGTGCAGTAAAGTGACCAATGCAAACAACACCATCAGGGTCTCCTCCAACCCTGAGAAGCACCGCTTTCCCATCTGACGAACACACAGTGTAAACAGCCATAAGCGTACATTAATTAATCTCCCTGCATTCCATTGACATTCACAGTGCATGCCTTTGAGTCTATGTATGAAACGCACAGGTTAATAGTCACTTTTGCCACATTTTGTTTCACTGAGTTTAACCTTCCCTGTAATACAGTCCTTTAGATGTATTCCATGAAAGCATAAAACATCCAAAATTTCAACAGATATAAAAAGACAAAACAGTCAGAAACACACTCATTATTTCATTCAATTCTGCAATCTGTTAACGTCCAATAGAGGTACTTCATGCTGCATCTGTAACAATCTGACAATATAAATGCTTCTATTCTCCATATATACACTGCCGTTCAAAAGTTTGGGATCGGTAAGATTTTTTATGTTTTTTTAATAAGTTTCTTCTTCTCATCAAGGCTGTATCTATTTGATCAAAAATACAGAAAAAAAAATGTTATTTTGTGAAATATTATTGCAATTTAAAATAAGAGTTTTCTATTTTAATAGACTATAAAATATAATTTATTCCTGTGATCAAACTGTATTTTCAGCATCATTACTCCTTCAGAAATCATTCTAATGTGCTGATTTATTATCAGTGTTGAAACTGTTGTGCTGCTTATTTTTTTTCTGTGATTTTTTAGGATTCTCTGATTAATAAAAAGTTAAAAAGAACAGCATTTATTTAAAAAAATAAATGTTGTTACATTATACAATGCTATTAAAAAGTTTGGGGTCAGTGCATTTTGTCTTTTCTTTTTTTTTAAAGAAATTAATACTTTTATTCAGGAGGGATGTTATAGTAAAGTCATAGTAAAGACTTATATTGTTAGAAAGTATTTCTATTTTGAACAAATGCTGCTCTTTTTAACTTTGTATTCATCAAAGAATCAAAGAAAAAAGTATCACAGGTTCCAAAAAACAATATAAAGCAGCACAACAGTTTCAACACTGATAATAAATCAGCATATTAGAATGATTTCTGAAGGATCATGTGACACTGAAAATACAGCGCTGCGTCACAGAAATAAATTCTATTTTAAAGTATATTAAAAACCAACATTAGAAATTGCAATAAGATTTCACAATATTACTGTTTTTTCTGTATTTTTGATCCAATAAATATAGCCTTGATGAGCAGAAAAGACTCCTTTAAAAAACATAAAAAATCATATTGATCCAAAACTTTTGGACGGCAGTGTATATATATATATATATATATATATATAGTCCTACCTTTTTGTTAGATGGAAGTACACTGTTGTTGATTCCTTTTCCAGTCCTGTGTGCAGCATGAAATCAGAGCACACAAGAAGAGCAGGAAGAGCTGAGCTTGACCGTCTGTTATATACAGCAAAGCAATGAAATTAAGTGGGTGTGGGGGTGTGTGTGTGTTTTTTTTTTTGTTTGTTTTTTTCAATGCATGATAGTCTCTACCAAAGGTCATGGCTGTTGAGGCGAGTGTCTGTGTCCAAGCTGTGCTGTTTGTTTATGTAAGGCACGACACAGCATTTTTTTCCATTCATGATGTGAGCGTGACATTATCTACCTGAAATACTATTAATGGCCACTTTATCACTGCTGGATTTAGCTGTCAAAAAAACAGAGCTGTCGTGGGAATTCCACATCTGTTGTTGAAAAAAAAGAACATTATGCAAGATATTTTCTGTTCCAGAATAAATTGCATGTACTCTTTCAAAATGCTTCAAAGAAGCAATTATATAAGTTTTCATGAGACGTGCAATTTTCAAGATGTGCAAATTGAGTGATGTGTTGAATGAGAGCTTAGGGACATACAATTATTTGCAGAGTAATAGGTATATTTTAATGAAGCAATTGCATGTACCATTTATGGGCCTCTTTGAGAAATTATTAAGCTGGATTATTTTATGGTGTAAGGATTGACCTTTGATTAGTGTTGTAGTACTCGAGACCAGTCTTAAGACCATTTTTTGAAGGTCTTGGTCTTGTCTCTATCTCGACTGCATTTGTACTCGGTTCTGTCTTGGACTCAAGACCAAGACCTTGGTCAAGACCACAGCTGCGGGGATAACACTAAATTTCCGGTGCATTGGCGTCATTAATGTGTATCCAAAATTCAAGCCTAACAGCGTGAAGCAAACTGTGGAACGTGTATCCCGATCTGGGAAGTTTTTCACCTTTTAAGAAAAAACAAAATCACACTGGACAAAATGATCCATCAGTTAAAATTCGGAAAAGAGGACGTAAAGGAGGCGTTCGTCAGAAACTGAAAAAAATAAGTCTCTCTAAAATTCCTCTTCCTACAATTATTTTGCGAATGTGCAATCTCTACGGAAAAAAATGGATGCGCTTCAAGCTATGGTTAAATTCCAGCATGACTACAGGAATGTTTGCTTGATGGCGCTCACAGAGACTTGGCTTTCCGAAGGGGATTCAGATTCGGGTCTATGACTGGATGACTTCGGATGACCTGTTCGTATGGACCGGGATGCGAGGGAAAGCGGTAAATTGCAAGGAGGTGGGCAGGGGCGTAGCAGCCGCGGGGGACGGGGGGGACATGTCCCCCGCACTTTTAGTAAAAGGTTATTCTGTCCCCCCGCACTTTGTTTTAACCACCGCCGATATTTTCCGCATTTTGATTGACCGAACACCACAAGCACTCGTCGGAAATGTAACGCCCCATTATGCTAATATTTCCACATAGTGAGGTAGATATGTGGGGGCGTGTTAGAACGAGCCGTTTTAGGGGGGCGTGGCAGAGTCTTAACTTTGATAAAGAATATCTCTTTGGTTTTGAGACTTTAGTCTTTGCAACTTCAGGGATCTTATCTATGCACAATCAGCTTGTAACACTCCAAAGAGAAAGGAAAACTTGAAATCGCATCATATGACCCCTTTAAGGAATTAAACATTAATATATATATATTTTCATTTTATGTTCAAATTGTTAAATAAAATTTGTTGTATAGGTATAGGCAGTGTGGTCCAATAGTGTTTAAAGACACTTTTTTTTTTTGTCCAACTGTTAAGAATTAGGGTAAAAGTTATTGTTTAAGTGTAGTGTAAATTAAATATTGTGCATAAAAATATCTTTATTTAATAAAAATAAAGTATAGATGTCCACAGTGGTCTCAAAGTCCCAAGACCTGCAGTTATTTTTAAATTAGGGTTAGAATTAGTGTTTTTGAGTCTGATATCACAAAATATAGGTCTCTGTAAGCTGTCTTGCTTCCTGTAAGCTATCATGGCATGCTCCCAAAATTGCCATTAGGGTGCTCTAAAACACGCCAATTTATTTTGTGAACATGAATGTACTTTGTACATTATGTACATCATTTGTTTGGCCGTTGAGGGTCACATCACCTGACAGCTGTCCCCCCTACTTTTAAAATGGCTGCTACGCCCCTGGAGGTGGGGTATGTCTGTATATTAGAGTGGTGCAAATCAGTGTCTGTTAAGAAGAGAGTGTGCACGAAAGATATTGAGTTGCTGACGGTGGCATTAAGACCTCAGTACTCGCCTCACGAGTTTCCTCAGCTGTTTGTCACGGTTGTTTATATTCATCCCCGAGCAAACGAGGACAATGCGGCAAGGGGGATTGAACGCGTGGTGCATGAACTGCAATCTGTACCTCCTGATGTACCCAGTTTTATTCTGGGAGATTTTAATAATTGTACATTAGAGAAATCACTGGGACACTTCAACCGGTATGTAACTTGCCCAACACATAAGGATAAAATTTTAGACTTGTGTTATGGATCAATTAAAGGAGCTTACAAGTCATATGGTAAACCACCTGTAGGAACTTCAGATCACAATACAGTATTACTTGTTCCTACATATAAAACTGTTTTGAAACGTGAAAAGGCACAGTTAATTAAGAGGAAGGACTAGTCTGAAGATGCGACGCAACGTGTATGGAATTGGACTGTTTTTATGGACTCTGTTTTGGACATTGATGAATTAACAGATGTAATTTGTAGTTCCCTTTCAAGGGAACTTCGAACTGCGTCCTCTAGGGGTCGCTATGGGAACGCCTCGTCGTGACCGGTGCGATTATAGTATAAATAGGCGCCGGGAGAACATGTCATTCTCTTCTTCGTCTTCACTGACCGTTTTGTTTGAAGCGTGCGTTTCCATGTTGAGCGATCTATATTCCTATCGTTTTGGCGAGCACTAGCAAAGCGCTTAGAGGGTGTGTGCATCCGCATCGTCGTTATTTAACACCTGATGACACACACAATCTCTGCGTTGTTTGTTTGGGCAAAGAGCACGCACGTGATGTCCTTGAGGGGGCAATCCGCGTTCATTGCGAGTGTATTTTAATGAAAAGCTCCGCTCTCGTTTGTCTCTCTTTTCGAGGAAAGGGGGGCAGCCATCTGCTTCCCGCGGCTCAGGACCCACCGCTGCTGAGGCACGGAGGAGGATGGGATCGTGGGGATCGCAGGTGGATCCGGCTGATGAGTTTTAAAAGGGGTTTTCCCCCTCGCGCTCGTCGGCTGTGGACGAGATATGTAACCATGGTTCCCTGAGTAGGGAACGAGACACTGCGTCCTCTAGGCTTCTTGCCATGCTTCGAACGCAAGCTTCAGACGAAGAAGTGAATGACATGTTCTGCCGGCGCCTATTTATACCATAGTCGCACCGGTAGTGACGTCATGGGCTGTCGCCGGCCAAGGTGGTGTTGGTGTTTTTTCAATGTATGCTTCAGACACAGGTCACGACGAGGCGTTCCCCATAGCGACCCCTAGAGGACGCAGTGGCTCGTTCCCTACTCAGGGAACCATGGTTACATAAGTAACCTGAGACGTTATGTGACGTTTTGTGAGGACATGTTAATACCTGTGAAATAATTTAAGAAATTTCCAAACAGCAATCCATGGGTCAAAAAATCACTCAAGATTCTTCTGTCAAAAAGAAATAGGGCCTTTAAAGAGGGAGATACAGTTGAGCATTCTAGGCTAAAAAAAAAAGAAGAAATTAAGTGTGAAATTAAGAGGGCTAAATCAGCCTATAAGGAAGATCTTGAGGTAAAATTGAGAATGGGAAATTTAGGTTCTGCTTGGGAGGGGATGTATTTAATAACAGGTCAGGATAGTAGGAAAAGTAATAATAGAATTAGTTTGAATGGATTAAGTTCAGATGCAGTTTTGTCACAGGATTTTAATAATTTTTATTTAAGATTTGATGCTTATGATTTTAAACAGGAAATCGATGGGTTGAAAAATGAATGTATAATAAATGGGGAGTATGATTGTGTCTTTTTTAATGTGAGCGATGTGATAACAGTTTTTAAACAGTGTAAAATCAGGATGGCACCTGGGCCTAATAATATAGGGGGTAGGTTACTTAAGGAATTTGCCGAGCAGTTAGGTCCAATATTTTATGAAATTTTTGCTCTGTCCCTTCAACAATAAAAAGTACCTGCACTGTGGAAGCAGTCTACAGTGATTCCAGTGCCAAAAAAGCATAATGTACAGGTATTGGATGATTTCAGACCTGTGGCGCTTACATCCCTAGTGTTGAAATGTTTTGAAAAATTAGTTAAGAAAGTAATTATGCAAAGGACACAGAGTTCTCTAGACCCCCTACAATTTGCATATAGGTCTAAGCGAGGGGTAGAGGTTAGAATTTGTTAAATTACTTTTTATTGATTTTTCTTCCACTTTCAATACCATTCAGCCACATATTTTAGTTGAGAAGCTCATTAATGAATTTGGGTTGGATTTTTGTCTCGTAGGATGGATTTTAGATTTCCTTGTGCAGAGAACACAGAGAGTTAAAGCAAATGACTGAATGGCTGGTGTCATCTACTGGGTCACCTCAAGGATGTGTCCTCTCTCCTTTATTATTTATCTTGTACATAAATGACTGTAAGAGTAGTTATAGAAATAGGCATATTATAAAATTTGCTGATGATTCTGTAATCGTTAGCTTAATGAGTGAGGAGGACTCCATGTATGGTCCTGTGGTTCATGATTTTATTAAGTGGTGTCAAAATGCTTTCTTAAAACTTAATGTTTCTAACACTAAGGAGATGACTATTGAATTTAACTCTTGGAGGAAATCTATTCAGTATAAGCAAACAAGCATTAATGGAGTAGGTATTGAGAGTGTTAAACAGTACAAGTACTTGGGTACTGTTTTGGATAACAAATTGTCCTTTTCTCCCAATACTGATGTTTTGTGTAAGAGGGGGCAGCAAAGATTGTATTGCTTGCGGAAACTAAGGTCATTTAATGTGAACAAAACATTGATGTGCATGTTCTGCAGATCCCATATTGAGTCACTGTTATCTTTTTCGCTGTTGTGCTGGTTTAATTCTCTAAATGTGAAAAACAAGAATTGTCTTGAGAGGATTGTAAACCAGGGAAGTAAGATAACGGGGAGGAAGCAGATGACTATGGCCCAGTTATATCATAGATAGGTTTTGGGTAAATCCCAGAGCATTTTGTTAGATGATTCCCACCCCATGTATCACGAGTTCCACCTTCTCCCTTCTGGCATTTGTTATAGAACCCCTATTAGTAAAACAAATCGGTTTAGACATTCATTTATCCCTTCAGCTGTAAAGTTTTTAAATTTAAGGTAAGAATTTTTTAGGAAGGACATTGATTGTGTTTTTGTATTGTGTTTTTGTTGCTTATGTGAAATGCTTGTATACTGCAACCAAATTGACTTTGGGAAATGAATAAAGATTAACTGAATTGAAAATGTCATGCTTCAGATGCAATCAAAATCTTTTAATTTTATTTATTTATACTGTTGTGTCGGATCATAAATTAATGAGGGGTTGTGTGATAAATGTGACCAAAATTAATAAAAATGCCCACAAAATTCAAGATAATGTTGCAAAAATACACTTGTATGAGACCTGGGCCCGTATTCATGAAAATTTTTAATGCAAAGAGCTACTCCTAGTGACAAAATTCTAAGAAAGTTTCCTCTTTAGCAGTGGAGAAAATTGACAAAACATGAAGCAGGGCTTAAAGTTCTCTGGCACCATGCCGCATCTCCGGCGTGCAGCGTTTGGCTGCGGAAAAAAATAATCCTGCATTTTAAAAAAAATCTTGTTGATTGATATCACTTTCGAGTCCATGAGTTCGCCTACCAATGGTATGAGAGGAGCAGCTTTCACTCTCAACCAAACTAACATTACTAGCCAATCAGAATGTTTTGCTCTTATAAACACAAGACGCGCATATTAGTTATAATTGCGGAGTCGCAGCCCTGATGAATGGAGAATCGCGACAAAAAGCTACGAGGCGCAATGGTCAAAGATGTCCATCTAGCGCAGTGTTTCTCAACCCTGGTCCTGGGCGCCCCCCAGCACTGCTCATTTTGTATGTCTCCCTTATCTGACACACCCATTTCAGGTCCTGGAGTTTCTTATAATGAGCTAATGAGTTGAATCAGGTGTATTTGATTAGGGAGACACACAAAATGTGCAGGGTTGGGGGGTGCCCAGGACCAGGGTTGAGAAACACTGATCTAGCGCATATTTACATAGAAAAGCTAATTATAAAGCAGCGGAGCTTTGTAAACAGCTCAGAGTAATCATGTCATCTCCATAAGAACGATATGATTGCCAGAACATATTTACCGGGATTTTTTGAAAAGGTCCTGTTCACACATGATCTGTTAATGGTATCTTAACGGTAATTTACCAGTAAAGACTGTATGTGTGAAAGGGGCTAAACTCTTTCTCTGCATATGCGGTGAGTGTTGCTTAACGTTCATCTGGAAAAACAGTCTCACTAGATTTGTAACGTAAATAATTTATAAACCTTTGCCAACACATAGAATACATCAACCTGTCTAAATATGCCATGTATTTTACATCGCAATTTCAAATTAAATGTTTCTGCATGTGGCCAAAGATTAAAATTTAATGTATTTAAACATCATTTAATCATGCTGTAAAGTGTAACATCACCAGGCCGTTAGCGTCCTCTGCAGGTATTTGTTTTAATACATAATGTACTTAAGTTGGTTATGTTCATATTATGTATAGGCATATTACAGGGTTTCCCATACATTGATTTATTTGTGGCGGGCCGCCACAATATCAATACTGACGATAAGCGGTGATATCCGCTTCACGTGGATACGTTTTCTACGTTGTTTACACTTTGATTTGAATGAAAACAACGTATCTGTGTGGTGCAGCTGACACCTAATAGCATACGCTGTTTGCGTTCATTGGATACTCTGCAAAATGGCGCTAGGGTGACACGGAGGAGATGAATGGTTGAATAAAGTCATTATTTTAGTTTTCTTTGCGTACAAAAAGTATTCTCGTAGCTTCGTAAAATTATGGCTGAATCGCTGATGTCACATGGATTATTTTACCGATCTCCTTGCTACGTCTCTGGACCTTGATCGTGGTAATTACATTGCTGTCTATGGGAGGGTCAAAGAGCTCTCAGAATTCATCAAAAATATCTTAATTTGTGTTCCAAAGATGAACGAAGGTGCGGGTTTAGAACGACATGAGGGTGAGTAATTAATGACAGAATTTTCATTTTTGGGTGAACTAACCCTTTAAGCTAAGACTCCTATGTAGAAATTTTTAAGCTAATTTAGGAGATTTCGGAGAAGATTCTTAGAATCTTTAAGAATACGGGTCCTGGATTTTTATGTTATAACATATGATAGAATTCAGCAATATCACAAGAGTAAGAGCTGTTTTTACAAATATGAGCACGATTGTATATGTGATATTGATTTTATACAAACTTTCAATAAACAAAATATATATTAATCTAATTGTATTTATTGACTAAAAATAAGACATACCGCAGGCAGTATATGTGGATCTTTCAGATAAATTTGAGGAGTGCTGGTCTGGTCTTGGTCTTGTTTGGTCTCAACACATACTGGTCTTGGTCTCGGGTGTGGTGGTCTTGACTACAGCACTACCTTTGACCCAAAATGATGTGTGAGTGAGGAAAAAAAATCATTTTTTAAGTTATTTTGAACTTTCTGCTGATTTGTTTTTTGACAGATCATTAGATGGATACACAGCAACAAAAAAATTCTTCCTCGATATTTTTCTTATTTTCAAGTTCAAGAGCCAGATTTACTAACAGCCTGCTCTAGCACAAACCCTGTTTTGGTGTTAAAAATCTACTGTCAGTATTTACCAAAGACGCAGTGAGAAATTGGCACTGAAAACACTCGGATACAGTTGACCTTATTGCATATGCACTTTCTGATGCTAAATTTATAGGAGAGTATTTCAATTAATCACACAACGTAATTTACTAACATTTACGCTTGTCAGTTTACTGGTATTTGCGCCATTATTTAATGCCCAAGAAAAGCATGTCTTAAAGCAGGCGTTAATTTGCGCTGCTCTTGGTAGATTGTGTTGGTCATTATGGAAATAATCTGCTGCGTCTGTGTTCTTTGATTTGCACATTGTCAGTAAATCACCCACAGAACTTTTCTTACGCTAATTTGCCGTTTAGTAAATCTAGCCCCAAGCATTTAAACAATGTTAAATCAAGATACACTTACTTGAGAAGCAAATTTACTTATGTTATTAAATCGTTTTATTTTTCTTACACTTTATTATATTAAAATCATAATAACCCTACTAAAAATATGACAATTTCCAATAGGAATCTTGCACACCAGGGGCGGAGCAGAGGGGTATGGTGATTGTGTGACTGTAGTGTAAGGACAGAGAGAGGAAAATGGAGAGAGAAAGGACGGAGAGAGAGAGCAAGAGCAAGAGCAAGAAGAACCAGGAGAGAAAGTGGACAGATACTGAAGATTGTTAAAGTGGAAAAACAGAGGCAGAGAGGAAAACCCATTTAATCTGCAGTATAATTTTACATGCATTTTATGGATGCTATGTGTTTTTCCCCCCATATTAAATGTTTTACAGACATACAATTACAATATAACTAATTTTTAAACAGTATAATTTTAACAAATAATTACAAAAATAATTATGTATTGTCGTAAAGTAAAATTAATAACACCTTTGCAAGGTACTGTCTGGATGTCACTTTATACTGAATAAATATATAAATATACAATTTTAAATGGTATTGTTGGAGATACTTGATTTGCAGTTAGACCACCCCATTATTGTATGATTACTGTAGCACATTTGTCAGCTAAACATTAAAGGGTTAGTTCACCCAAAATTAAAATTGTCATCATTACTCATGTTGTTCAAAACCTGTATGAGTTTCTTTCTTCTATTGAACTAAAAATAAGATATTTTGAAGAATGTTGGTAATCAGCCAGTTGACAGTATTTGACTTCCATAATAGGAAAAAAATACTATGGAAGACAATGGTCTTATTTAACCCGTCTGGTTACCAACATTCTTCAAAATATACATACTCACCCTCATGTCTGGAACAACAGGACAACATTTTTCAATTTTTGGATGAATTTGGCTTAATTCTGTGAACTTTACTGCAGGGGGAGGGGGGGTTATAATTTATTTATCAACGAATCATGAAAAATAGGCAGTTTTCACAATAAATCTGAAACACCACAATTGTTTTCAACATTGATAATATTAATAAATGTTTCTTGAGCAGCAAATCAGCATATTAGAATGATTTCTGAAGGATCGCGTGACGCTGAAGACTGGAGTAGTGATGCTTAAAATTCAGCTTTGCATCACAGAAATAAATTGTATTTTACTATATATTCACTTAGAAAACAAGTCATTTTAAATTCTAATAATATTTCACAATATTACTGATTTTACCATTTTTTAGATCAACTAAATGGAGCCTTCTTTCAAAAACATTAAAAAACTTGTTTGTTTGTTTGTTTTTTCATTTAATAATGTGCAACATTTTAGTAATGTTATTAAATATATTTTAAGTGTTTTTTTTTTTGTTTTTTTTTTACAGACTTGGCAGAAAAAATAAGTTGATAAAAACTCAATTATAAAAATGTGTTTGTTTGTTTGCTTTTACTGTATATTTATTAATGAAATATACCAGCCAGGAAAATGTTTTACTAGTCTTAAAAAAAATAACTTCTTTGTTTTTCATTAACAAAACAGTAACACATAAGGTTTACATTTAACCCCTTAAGCTGTATTTTCGCCTAAATTTGACATACCCAAATTCAAATGTTTACCCTACACGCATACAATGGAGGAAATGAAAAAACATTCTATAGAAAACCCTTTGAACTACAAAATATGATTGTAATTCTTCATAAATAACATTATATAGGTTTTAAATATTACAATAAACACAAAAAAAAAAAAAAAAAAATATATGAATGTTTTGCTAAAAGTCCCATTAAATTCCCTGAACATTCAAAATGTCAATAGTGTTTTCTTATTTTTATTTTATTTTATTTCTTTATTTTTTTGTATATGCACAAGTTAAGGGTAAATTATAGGAATGTTATTTTTGAATGTTTTTGTGCTAACAGTTTGAGAACTTCATTAAAGACCAGGGCCCGTATGTATAAAACTTCTCAGAAATGCTCTTAAGAATAGTCTTAAGCTTTGACTTAAGTGTCAAAAAATTCTTAGTAAAAAGTAGGACTTTTCTAAGAGTAGGAGACTTTTATAAAGACGCTAAAGTCAACTTTCAGTAAAGTCTAAGACTGATTCTTAAGTGTTGACTGAGGTGACACTTAAGTGTTGTGAACTAAAGACTACAATGATGTCAACACAAAATGGCTGCCCTCGACCTCTGAAACAGCCAATAGTGAGCCTGCTCATGTAAAGTCACAGCAGCACAACACCAATCATTTAATGTAACTACAATAAAATAATTTAATTAAGACTGAAATATTTTAATTTAAATGTATTTTAAATGCTTTGCATTGTGCACAATTATCACAAATTATTACTAATGCTTTGTTTAATGGTATGTCTCCTCATTTACAGTTAGAGCAATGATGTGAACATGAGTTCCATCAACGGCTCCAGTAACTCCAGGAAAGCCCACAATCCTCACAAAAGTTGTTTTTGCAGTATGGTTTGGCGGTCAGTTGAAAATTTAATAAACTGCCATATAGTAGTGGCCAAAAGTGATGTCCGGCCTAGGAAATTTGACATATTTTCATCCTTAATTAAAAAAAAAAATGTGCAAGATTTTGTAAGCATATTGCATAGTTGCTTAGTCAGTTGTTTTATTTGTGATACTAATGCAATGAAACAAGCCAAATTTTGCTGCAAATCTCAGCAAATTAGAATACTTCATAAGACCAATAAAAAAAACATTTGAATTACTGAAATAAATGACTTTTCCATGACATTCTAATTTATTGAGATGCACCTGTATATAAATATAAATATAGATCAGTGAACTCACCTTTATGAGGTCGTCTAGCAACATTAAGTGACCAGTTTTAGCTACTTTCAATTGAAAGCCTTACTGTGTCATCACCAGTGCATTGCTGCATTTTTCCAATTTTCTAGCCAAAAAAAATTTATTACTACTTTAATTTCTGCTGTTAGAGCATTGACTTGTTGAGTGGAAGAGGTTATTACATTTTTTATTTATCAGTTAAAGTTTTTAATCAAAAAAGACTTTTTGATCTTTACAATTAAGTTTGTATCTTTTTATCAACTCCATATTATCATATAAGTCCAATATATTTTCGCTGGGGATATCGTCCTCTTTTGGAAGACCAAACAAAGTAGTTTCGCTTTCACAACGCAGCACACAGCGTCTTCACGACATGGCGGCAGCAGCGATACTACAGCGAGAATAAAAGTTACGCCTTCTTTCTTTGCATGAACATTTGGGCGGTGTTATGCAAATCTTCCCACATAGTGACGTAGATATGTGGGGGCGTGTTAGAACGAGCCATTTTAGGTAGGTGTGGTTAACTCTTAACTTTTATAAAGAATATCTCTTTGGATTTGAGACTTTAGTCTTTGCAACTTTACAGATCTTCTTTATGCACCAGGAGCTTGTAACACTCCAAAGAGAAAGGAAAAATTGAAATCGCATTATATGAGCCCTTTAATGTTACTGAAAGAACCCAAAATTTTTAGAGAACCTTGCCAGAATGATAGCAAAAGTTCTGAGAACATTGCCTCTTAGCTGAGAAGCTGCTTCTTGGGTTTTATAACTTCTAAATGTGCTTCTTACACTGTAGTTCCACACAAAAAAAAGTTTCCAGCTAACGGCAAATGTTTTATTTACTTGCCAACACCAAATTTAGATGCATTTGGTACTTGGCATGTGTTAATTGTGGATCCTGTGTGTTCAAGGTATGAAAACAGAGAAGGGTTGTGTAAGGTGAGAGCTCTTGCTCCAGCCGAGAGCACGAATACCCTCCGACAGCTATTTATCTCCTGCACTGATAAAAATCATACTGTGCTGATGAAAATAGTACTAAAAAAACTTAGTTCAGGCAAGAATTTAAAAAACAAAGTCAATACTAGCTTGTAGAACGTAAGGGGGAAATATCAATAAAATTAAGTAAATCCTACTCAACTTTTCTGATACTGCATTCCCATCATGCACCAGGGCAGGTTTTCCAGCTGTATTTACAGTTTTCTGACTGCTTTTGTCATTAGGTTTAATAACTTGCCGTTTTGTGACATCTGGAGGTCATTTTTGACTCAAAATGACATGTTCATATTCAAACCATCCACATTCCGTTCGTCACTTCCTGTTTGTTGCTGCCGCGTGTTTTGAGTTTGAGCTCCATCAAGTTATTTCTTTATCATCTATTTTTTATCTTAAAATCAATTTTATACACCATCATTTTCGTTTCTATAATGTGTGAATATATCCCCTATCGTATTCTACAACAAAAACAATCAGAGTGCCTTGTTATCACTAGATTTATTTTGATTATCCGAGTCCACTATTCACTTGCCGCTAATCTCACTTACATTGCTAACACTCTATTCACACACATTACCATCGGGTTGCCGCTAATCTCGCTGACATTGCTAATACTCTATTCACACATATTACCATTGTTTTACTCACTGTTACTTGCTTTAATGGCGGATGTGTGTCTACCTTTGAGTGCAGGTGAGGACACATTCAAGCTGCAGTCAGTGCAGCTCGAGCTGGAGGCTGTGGAGAAGCAGGCCCAGCTGAGAGAGCAGAGAGCTGCGCTGGAAACATCCCGGGCTGACGCTCACAAGTCCGGGGTAAGTATACAGCGCGCTGCTAACTCTCCCACCACCTCTACTCCGTGTGCTTCTCTGCACAGGCCCCGTGCACCCAGTACGCGATCTTCCCAGATGTCCTTCACGGACCCTGGGTGCAGCCGCAGCGAAATACGCGAGCCAGGTCCCGGGCGACGACCTCTCTCCCTCCCCCACCTCCGGTCTTCGCTCCCCTCCGCGAGAAAGTGCACACTCACTGTTTCCCTGGTGCTCGTGTTCTCGATGTTTCTGCACAGATACCCGCGATCCTGAAGGACGACGAGAGCACAGGAGCAGTCGTACTGCACACAGGGGTTAACGACACCAAGCTGCGGCAGACAGAGACACTGAAGAAGGACTTCAGGAGCCTGATCGAGATGGTGCGCAGCACATCACCCGCGATGACGATCATCGTGTCAGGACCGCTTCCCATGTATCGACGAGGACACGAAATGTTCAGTAGACTTTTTGCTTTAAATGAATGGTTATTGTCATGGTGTAAAGAACAGAAACTGCTCTTTGTTAATAATTGGAATCTTTTCTGGGAGCGTCCTAGGCTTTTTCGCGCTGATGGCCTGCACCCCAGCAGAGTCGGAGCGGAACTCATGTCGGACAACATCTCCAGGACGCTACGCACCATATGACTAGTAAGTCAAATCTCAAATAACTGCCCTGATGACTTGTGTTCTACCCGCTTAAATGATAGAAGTACTTGTTCTG
>NW_015540853.1:58361-58992 GCF_001515605.1 Sinocyclocheilus anshuiensis | reverse complement strand
GACATAAATCGCCAGGGGGGATTATCCTCGAAGCGGCTCCTTGTACTAGAAGAGCGCCTCTTGGAATGGGCCCAGCTAAACCTACGTTCGCTGAGAGCAGCACACATACCAGGCATATTGAACCGAGGAGCGGATATGTTGTCACGAAGCAAGGTCCCCTCAGAGGAGTGGATGCTTCATCCGCAGACAGTTCAACAAATCTGGGAAGTCTTCGGCAGGGCGGAAGTAGACCTCTTTGCCTCAGAAGACAATTCTCACTGCCCAATCTATTTTTCAAAGGACAAGGATGCGTTGGCCCATGACTGGCCCAACCTCCCTCTCTACGCTTTTCCCCTGATTCCACTGATTCCACAGGTGATCAGGCGAATCAGGGAACAGAAATGCAAAGTGCTCCTAGTGGCCCAAAACCAGCAAAACCAGCATTGGTTGGCAGAGCTGTCACAGCTGCTAATAGCAGCCCCATGGCCTATTCCCTTGAGGCGAGATCTCCTCTCCCAGGCAAACAGGATGATATGGCACCCCAGGCCAGAGCTGTGGGCCTTGCACCTGTGGCCACTCGACGGGAGCCTGTTAGCCTCCCAAAATGTGTATTGAACACCATTTCTCAGGCTAGAGCTCGGACGACGAGACG
>NW_015540853.1:57868-58170 GCF_001515605.1 Sinocyclocheilus anshuiensis | reverse complement strand
CCAAGGCTGTATCTCATTGCTAGTTTTACTTGATCTTAGTGCTGCGTTTGACAGTATAGATCATGACATACTCATAGATCGATTACAAAACTATACAGGTATTCAAGGGCAGGTTTTAAGATGGTTTAGATCCTACCTGTCCGCTCACTACCACTTTGTTTATTTAAAGGGGGAGTCATCTCAATTATCGCCAGTGAAGTATGGAATGCCACAAGGATCTGTCCTAGGTCCACTGCTATTTTCAATATACATGTTGCCCCTTGGTAATATTATTAGAAAATACGGGATTAGTTTCCACTGTT
>NW_015540853.1:57583-57783 GCF_001515605.1 Sinocyclocheilus anshuiensis | reverse complement strand
ACTTTTGGTAGTACCTAGGATAGCAAAGTCCACTAAAGGAGGTAGAGCTTTTTCGCATTTGGCTCCCAAGCTCTGGAATAGCCTTTCTGATAATGTTCGGGCTTCAGACACACTCTCTCTGCTTAAATCTAGATTAAAGACTCATCTCTTTGGCCAGGCATTCAAATAATGCATCTCATAATCTTGGACTGCAGTTATAT
>NW_015540853.1:38446-57188 GCF_001515605.1 Sinocyclocheilus anshuiensis | reverse complement strand
ACCACATTTTGCTATAAGTTTGATTGCATCATATAATAATTGCTGTTAATAGTGTCCATCGTCTGTTTGATTACGTCTTTAATTTATTTTTTTCCGTACACTTCTGCCATATGTACATTAACTGACACTGATAAGCTACTACTAAACATATTGTAGAAACTTAATTTTCTGCAACGTTGCTTTGCAACGATTTGTATCGTGAAAAGCGCTATACAAATAAACTTGAATTGAAAAAAAAAAAAACAATCCATCGAATGTTATACATTGTGTGCTTATTTGGTGTGCCAAGTATTTGGGTGACTACCATGTTAATTTTATTACATATATATATATTGTTTTTTAATGTTTAGCAAACACTTTAAAAACATGGTTTTATTTAGCTGTTTGAGTAAAATGTACTTGAAACAAAGTATTGCAAGCAAACATGAGCTTTTAGTTTTTTTCTTTGTTATGTTTACTTAAGCAGATTTTGCTTAATTCAATGTTATTCCATAATTCACTAAGAAATCTGTATCATGTGAACTATTATTTATCCTTGCACACTCATAAATCACTCTGTTTTACACTGGAATTTAGGAGAAAATGCAGGTGGAACTTAGTATTTGACATTCAAGAGAAGTGACAGACAGCAGGCGAGTCTTGTTTTAGACAAAAAGCATCAACTGATTGACTGGTACATCAATTCTATACCATTTATAGCTGCTCCAACCAACAATTACAGATTGACAAATGACCTTTATGATTACACATTAGCTTTATTGCAAAATTAAAGGAATTACATAATATTATATTTTATCATTTTATTTTACCATTTATAATGTTGATGAAGGTCATTTTGGGCCAAAATTATCATGATTATAATTGATAATAATATTTTAGTTTCTCATCCTGACAATTATTTGGTCTTTCTTTCTTTCTTTAGCTTTTTTAAAATTGTTTATTATGTTTTTTTGTGTCACACCTTTCTTTCACCCCAATGTTCTTTTGTGTTTTCACCCCCCATGTGCTCTGTGTGACCTAGTTTTCCGTCTATGTCTGATGATTGTCATTTGGTTCAGGTGTGCCTTGTTAATTATCTTAAGTTGCCTGTGTATTTAGTTCAGTCTGTCCTGTGTTCCTTCGTCCGGTCTACTTGGTCCCTACATGTGCATCCTGCCTGTCCGTCCTGTGTTTGCCCTATTGTGAATTATTAAAGACTATTTGCATCTATCTTTGTTTTCTTCATGCGTTGATCTCACCGTAGCTTTCTTTTTGAGTTATTATGGTCGACCCGAACTGTCTATCTGTCTTGAACCGTCTGTCTACCTGGAATAATCTGCCTGCCCTGAATTGTCTGTCTGCCCTGAACTATACACCCATATCATAATGACCATGGAGGTTGTTCTCCTGACACTGGCACTCACGGTGTTGGAAGTGGCCTTATGGTGTGTGTCTGATTGTGTCATTTTGTTCACCTGAGTTCCATTAATTATCCTCATTTGCCTCCCTATTTTAATTCTGGTTTGTTCAGTTTGTCCTCGTCCGGTATTGAATGTGAATGTTGCATCGACGTGTGACTCCTGCCTGCCTTCTGTGATTTACCCTGTGTGGATTTATGAAAAGAAAAGTTTTGCCTTCATCTTCGTGAGAGTTTATCTTGGACACCTGCACCGTGACAGAATACCAGACCCAAAAGAAAAGGAAAAGGAATGGAATGGGTGGCAAAATTCTCAGTCGTGGCTCAGGAGAGTTCATATCGTTCAACAACCGAATTATGGCATCGTTCGCGCCTGGAATTTACTCGTCTTGCCGTCACGTCCCCATTCGACGATGAGACCCTGAAATCCCTGTGCGATGGTAATTTGCCCCGATCCGGAACAGTGATTTCAGGGTCTCATCGTCGAATGGGGATGTGACGGCAAGACGAGTAAATCCCAGGGGCGAACGATGCCATAATTCGGTTGTTGAACGATACTTGATATGTTGATATGGACCTCCCAGACACCACAGGACTGAACTGGAGGGATGCCATGTTCCGGTGTGTGGACAGCATCCTACCCTGATCCGGAACACGACAAGACCCTAAGCCCAGCCCACCATCACCCCGCTGCGTGGAGCAAGAACCTGACCCCACCATTGACGGAGAGCCAGAGCCCGCCGTGACCGACGAGCCATCGCCTATAGGAGTGACAGAGCTGAGGATCGCCCTGGAGCCAGAGCCTCATGTGACATCAGACCAGGTGCGAGAGTTGGCTGCAGAGCTCGCCACGGGGTTGATCACTAGAGAGCGAGAGCACGGAGGGAAGCTCTGCCCACTGCACATAACTGAGGGTGAGCTGAGCTCAGTGGACTGTATTTTACCTACCCTTCCTTCATCATCTGCCTGTCCTGAACCTTCTATCTGCCCTGAACCGTCAGTCTGCCCCAAACTGTCTATCTGCCTGGAAATATCTGTCTGCCCTGAACTGTCTGCCTGTCCTGAAGCGACCACGGAGGTCGTTCCCCTGTCGCTGGCGCTCACAGTGCTGGGTGCACACACAATTCCTAAGCCCCCTGATAATCATGAACTCCCACCCAGCCTCCCTCTCCCACCTCCTCTTTATCAGTCTTCACCATCGCTACCGCTGTCTCCTGGCAGCCCCTCAGCTCAGCTCACCCTCAGCCCATCATCTGTGCGGTGGGACTGCACGACAGTGGATGTAACAGTGGAGCATTAGGGGGCTGAGGAAAGCCCCGCCCACTGCACCACCGCTGAGGCTGAACTCCAGCCTCTGAGTCTCGGACTCCGCCTCGGCCCTTCGACCCAGTGGCTCCACCATGGCTCCTAACTCCCTCCTCTCCGCCGTGGCCCGTCAGTCCACCAGCGCTGCTGGGCTTCTTCATCCCTCCGGCTCCCCCTTGGTCAGTCGTCGACCATCCACTGCCTCGGGACTCCACTCCTCCGGCTACACTTCGTCCCTCCGGCTCTGTCAGGCTCCTCCTTCCCACCGGCTCCACCTTGGTTCTCTGTCGCTCCTGCTCCACTGTGGCCTTCCAGATCCCCGCCTCCGCCTCGGTCGCCGGAGACATCTGCTCCACCTTGGCCCTCCGGATCCTCGGTGTCGCCCTGGCTCATCAGCTCTCCGTCTTCACCTCGGCCTCCACCACTTCACTCCACTCGGCTGCTTCGCTGCCGTTGGCCAGCCCCCTGGAGTCATCAGCCCTTCCTTCACCATGGCTCCTCCCTCTGTCGACTCCACCGTGGGTCGCCTTCATGGCTGCGGCCTGGGTCCCGCCTGGTTCCTCCTGCTCCAAGTCCCTCATGTCCTCTTCCTGGCTCCTCCCTCCTTCTGACCTGCCTTGGCTCCTCCTGTCTCCATCCTGGCTCCTCCCTCCATGGTCTCCACCCTGGACTCTGTTTGTTGTTGTCCTCCTCCCGGATGTCCGTCCTCTGCCCGAACCTCCTCCAGTATTGTCTGCCTGCCTTCCTGCCAGCCCTTTGCCATTCCCTGTCACCATCCCTTCTCCACTCCTTGTGTCATCCTCCTAAGTCCCCCTCCATCCCTCCCTTTACCTCTGTGGTGCGAGGTCGCGCCTTCCAGGAAGAGGGTGAACTGTCACACACTTGGACGTTCTGTTGTGTTTTCATCCCCCATGTACTCCCTCTGCCAATGCATTGATGAAATTAACAGTTGGATGTGCGAGGACTCAAAACTCATCTGTTTAGCTGTGCATTTATTGAATGAGCACTGTGCGATGGCCGAACTGATTGCACTATGTTTTATGTATAATCGTTTTCTATTCTTAACCGTTTTAAATTCATTTTAAACCTCTTAAATCAATTTTTTTATCATTTTCAAAGTTTTTAAATTCCTTGTTTTATTGTTGTGATAATTTTTTTCTTTTCTTTTATGTAATGCACTTTGAATTACCATTGTGTATGAAATGTGCTATATAAATAAACTTGCCTTGCCTTGCCTTACTACATTTCTGCAGCTAGAGCATTGACTTGTTGAGTGGAAGAGGTTATTAAATTTCTTACTTTGTCAGTTACAAAAAAAAAGAAAAAAGACTTTTTGATCTTGACAATCAAGTTTGTATCCTTTTATCAACTCCATATCATCATATAACTCCAATATGTCATATCTTTGCTGGAAAGTGTTTGTTTCCTCCTCTGTGCTGCCATCTTGTTACTCCTAACTAGGTTAGGAGACCTCTTCAGCTCTCTTAAATAATTTAGGAGCTGGGACCTAGTCTTAACACTTAAGAATAAGAGTGATTCATAAAGGTTCCTAAGTCTAGGAATAAGAGTAAAATTACGTAATTCTTAGAATTTTGACACTTAGGACTAAAATTTTACTCTGAGCGGCTTTATACATACGGCCCCAGATCTCTTCCTGTTTTTCTTTTCTTTTTTGAGTAGAAAATGATGTACTTTATTATTATTATTATTAGGCTATTATTATTATTATTATTATTATTATTATATGCAAAGAAAATGTTTTAAAAATAACATTATTAACTGGTATTTTTTCTAGTATTATTAGGCTATTATTATTATTATTATTATTATTATTATTATTATAGGCAAAGAAAAATTTAAAAAATAACATTATTAACCGGCATTTTTTCTAGGCAAACCGGTTTTGGAACAATAATAATACAGAGGAACGCAGGAACAGAAACGTTAAAATATCGATTCTGCTCGGAGTGAACAGATTGGATTTTTTTTTTTCATTTTCAAGCGCTGCTCTGGAGGTACAGTGGATTGCTAAGGGGTTAATTGCTGCTATGTCTTCAAGACATCATTCTTTCCACTTATTATTATGCCAAATTTCAGGGGGGAAAAAGAAAAAAAAGACACTAGATGGAGAAATTCAATAACATATATTTTTAATCTATATAAAATAAAGCTATATTTATAGATTATCAAATGACCTTTATGATTATTACATGGAGATTTTATGGAGGAATTACATAACAGCCGAGGTCCATTTACAATGATCAAGTTTTGTTGGGGCCAAGATTATTATAATTGATAATAATAATTTTGTTTTTCCCTTGTTCCACCCTTGCACCTGCTATGCCAGATATTGTAGAAAAACACTTAATGGAAAAAAAAAAAAAGATTTAATAACACAGTGAATAATCCCACAGCGAGATAAAAAATACATAAATATTAAACAAATAAAGTAAGAACAAACAAACAAACAACTATTTACAAGTCTCTTTGTTGGAGAATAGTCACAGCTGTTGTTATCAGCTTCAAAATACCCTGAATAACAAACACTCCTAGCCACACACTTCTATCTCCTCAACCATACCCCCTGTACTAGCTCTGGCAGCCATTTTGTAGTCTAGGCGCCGCCGCTGGAGGGTATCATTCCACAGGTAAGGGTGCTGGCTTACAGTACATATTCACCGTTTATCATACCATTCATAACTTAAAACAGTAATCCAATGTAAAAAATACAACACCAGAACAAATAATTCAACAAATATGAACCTTGGTTTACGGGGATAATTCAGAAAAAACGCAGTGATGTCATACCCACCATGGTTTTTACTATTCAGCCAGTGTGAATGAAAAGTTTAAATGATCTAGGTTTTAAACGGTACAGATTTGGTCAACTGGTGTATCACAACTGGTAAGTTATATTTTTTATCATATGTAACTTAATCCTAAATAAATGCTTTGAATCAGACATATGTGTATTGTGTTTATTTTTATGATAAAAGAACGAATAAACAATGTTAGCGGTTAATGCTATACAGCTGCATGCTAACACACCCAAACACATTATACATGTACAGACTCCACATAGCGAACAAAATACTCATCATTCCCTGACATATATTAAACACATAATACATCCAAACATCCACAGGCATTGCACAAGTCTGAGTATACATAATATCAGTGCCGGCAAACAGACTGTGTTAATGCCGCGTGCAGTGCATGTGTGAGATATGAGGTACGTGCACACAGTTTGCTCATGGTCACGGACTTTGTGACATCTCCTCCCCCTTTCCTTAGGGTGTCCCATTGGTCTCCTAGACAGGAAATCAGCTGCACAGTTCTCAGGACCAGTCTGATATAAAACCTCAATGTCAAAGGGTTGCAAAGATAAAAAAAAAAAAAACAGTGTTTAATACGGGCATTAGTGTCTCATGTGGCCCAACCAAGCTAAGGCCTAATGATCAATCTCTAGGGTGAATTTTCTGCCCACCAGGTAGCATCTAAAACAGGGGTGTCCAAACTTTGTCCTGGAGGGCCACTGTCCTGCAGAGTTTAGCTCCAACCCCAATTAAACAAACCTGAAGCAGCTAAACAAGCTCTAACAAGCCATACTAGAAACTTCCAGTAAGGGTTTTTGGAGCAAAACTCTCCAGGACAGTGGCCCTCCAGGACCGAGTTTTGACACCCCGATCTAAAAGAATCCAAAGCCCATTTCAAAGCTAAACATTCTTTTTCTACTGTTGAGTACATTTGTCTCTCTTGGAAGAAGTTTTCTGCTTTTTTGAGGTAGGTCGCTCAGCATGCTTGATAGCCTCAATCTTTCCAACCTGAGGGCATATAACTCCATGCCTCAGTATATATCCAAGGTAAGTAGTTTCCATTTTGGCAATGGCACACTTGTCTGGATGCATGGTAAGTCCTGCTGTTTTTATCCTTGCCAGTACCTCTGTCAGATGCTGTAGACCAGGGATCTCCAACCCTGCTCCTGGAGAGCTACCATCCTGACATGAACTGAAGGACCTTCTGTTGACATTATGGTACCAGATACCCCCGGAGGCCTATCGCTACCTCGTCTAATCAGTTCCTTGCCACGTGGGGCTGTTTTGTGGGCTAAAATAGGTCATACAGTTTATTAGATAGGTGGTCATAATGACTTGCTCATCGGTGTATATATATATATACATAAATAAAATAGTTATAATAATAATAATATAGTTCAGTCATGAAACTCTAGATGGCGCAGGCTGATGGGTTATTAACTTAACTGATGATATTCAGAGAGTTAAACGACTCGGCACAAGCCTGCTTTTTTGAGGTAGGTCGCTCAGCATGCTTGATAGCCTCAATCTTTCCAACCTGAGGGCATATAACTCCATGCCTCAGTATATATCCAAGGTAAGTAGTTTCCATTTTGACAATGGCACACTTGTCTGGATGCATGGTAAGTCCTGCTGTTTTTATCCTTGCCAGTACCTCTGTCAGATGCTGTAGACCAGGGATCTCCAACCCTGCTCCTGGAGAGCTACCATCCTGACATGAACTGAAGGACCTTCTGTTGACATTATGGTACCAGATACCCCCGGAGGCCTATCGCTACCTCGTCTAATCAGTTCCTTGCCACGTGGGGCTGTTTTGTGGGCTAAAATAGGTCATACAGTTTATTAGATAGGTGGTCATAATGACTTGCTCATCGGTGTATATATATATATACATAAATAAAATAGTTATAATAATAATAATATAGTTCAGTCATGAAACTCTAGATGGCGCAGGCTGATGGGTTATTAACGTAACTGATGATATTCAGAGAGTTAAACGACTTGGCACAAGCTGATTGGTTCATGCTGCATATGCAGCCAATGAGCTTACTGTCTTGCATTTATATGGCTGGCTAGCATTCACTTGAGATTCTTGCAGCACGCTTTCAGAGTTTATCTGAAACACTCCACCTTCCGCAGTTCCACCTGTATAGATTTGCTATAGGTTATTTTATATGATATTTGTGCAGCAGCAGTATGTCTTAAATACTCACGGCACCGTATCGCCATATGCATTGGCAATAGCAAGTTCCATCTAATCTACAACTACAGCAATAACCAACAGCAGCAGCAATTCAGCAGCAGCAGCGTAGCAGATCTATTCCGCCAAGACCAAATACAATAACATTGTCATATCCATCACCATGCTAAAATTTTCAGAGAGTTGTCATGATTGAAATAATAATAATAATAATAGCATACTCCCTCATTCAATATGGATAAATTGTTTATTATAAAAAAAAGTCATGCATTTACTTTACATATAAATTTGCAGCATGGATGCAATCATAGCCAGTGATGTAAATTCTCTGCTTAAAAAAATAAAAATAAAAAGTTGGTCAGTGTAGTCTGATTCCTTTCATTTTCTTCGCACCTCTGGTGGACCTAATTAGATTTAAACAAAAAAATCTTTGTCTCTGGGTTCAAGGTTAATCTGCAAGTGCAGGTAAATGTGACAGAGACTATTAAGTCCACAAAAATTTGACAATATTTTGGGAGTTTTGGAAATAATAATCTGGGCTAGAGGTAGGAGGTAGGATGTTAATAATAACATGTTAAAGGACCTGAAAAGAGACCTGCTGTAGGCTATAACCAGATGAGCCATCTGGAATCTTTCTTTACAGACGAGCATCATTCAGATGAATATTCAGCTGTAAATGTCTCTATTTGTCATACAATTGACCGTTCGCAAAGACCCGCCCTCCTTAGTTACTGTTGCCATCTTCGACAAACAATGCCGCTCTCACACTACACACTAGCTGTGTCCAAAACTGAAGTGCATGGACTCCGGAGTGCGCATTTGAAGTGCGATTGCCTCACAGCAGCGCGACTAAGGCTGTCCCAAACTGAAGTGCGTGGACTCCGAAGTGCGCATTTGAAGTGCGATTGCCTCATAGCGGCGCGACTAAGGCTGTCCCAAACTGAAGTGCGTGGACTCCGAAGTGCGCATTTGAAGTGCGATTGCGTCACAGCGTCACAACGTAATCTGTCCCAATTCAGAATGCACCCTCCGAAGACCGCATTCCAAGGCCGATTGCGTCACCACAGCGCGACAAAGGCTGACGTATTTCGAAAGTGACTTCAAATGCACCCTCCGTTTCCCAGGAAAATGAAGTGTACATCAGATGGACACTTCGCACCCTACCATATCGCAGAATCACTTGCGCGCAGATGATGATGTAATTTATATTCAAAGAACATGGAGGATGACAGTTCTGTGGGGGAATTCACATTGAAACGTAAGTATTGTGTTTTCATTTACTCAAATAGGCTACCTTGCAAAACAACAAAGCCCACAAACAATAAGACAACCACTATATAAGGCAATAGTCTTTCTTTTTGTTATGTTTTTGTAGTGCTGTCATGTCTACAAATGTTTTAACCAAACTTTAGTACTTCAGTATTTTGTATGCATGTCCTGCTGTGTCATATTTTCTAATGTTAAGATTGCAAACATGTCTTTATATTTTTCATAAGTGTATCCATTTTATCTTGTTTTAGTACTATTCTGGAGAAAATTAGCCTGCTGAGGAAAGACTTAAAAAATAAAAAGTAAGCAAGTTAATAGAGAGATTTTTGCTGAAATTCATTGTGCTGTTGTTAACAGGCATAGTTTATTTGCTCTGCATTAGGATTGCAAGTGTCCTGGGACAGGTGAGGGAGTGAGTGGGAAGCAGGTGGAGCTACTCTGGGAGGACATCAAATTCCAGAGAGAGACAGAGGAGAGAAGAGCCCAGGAGAGCAGGGAGAGAATGGAGAGACTGTTTTCTCTTCTTGAGAGAATGCTTAACAAATACATTATTTATTAGCCAAGAGAAAACAGTGGAAAAAATGGGTACATTACAATTTTTCAATCTTTTTTTTAAATGTCGCATTGTCAATGAAACAACCTAATTTTGTGATGTAAGTTCAAAATGAAATGAATACATTATTAATTTTTGTAGTGTAATTTATTTGTAAATGAGCCTGAGTACTTTCTGTACATTTTGTATTTTTGTTTCGCATATTCACATGTGTAAATAAAAGAGAAGTAATTATGTACATTGTTAATTTTTTTTATGCAGCTTATAATATTTTCACAAAACATTCTTCTATACGTTTATTTTTTTGTCCTGGAAATTATTTTTTTTCAGAAAAAACAACATCAGTTTTGAGCCCAGCCCTGCCTCCATGTGTACTGGGGTCTTCAGGAGCTGAATCTCTTGGTGAATGGCCAGCACCTCCGCTGCGACTCGGAGACAATGCGGTGACAGTGGAACGAGGCATGATTTCTCACCTGAAAATATTTGAAAAAGTGTTTAACAGGAAGAGAAAACTTTATTCTCAATTGTTCAAATGTCATTAGTGTGTCCTCCTCATATAAATCTCCAAACACTTGTATTCCCTTTTTATACCAATATTGTGTTATCCCATCTCTTAATGCCTCAGGAAGAGATGGGTTGTAGTGAAAAGGAGTATTGTTATATAATGATAGTAGCCAATTATATTTTTTCCTGATCTCAAACCCCAATTTGCAAGTGTGTCTAATGAATGGGTTGTTAACTACTTTCGTAACACAAGTCAATGGGATGAACAGAGCCTTATCTAGAGGTATTTCCCCTGCATGATATCTTTCAATTTGTATCCATGCAGGTGGCTAAGTACTATTCATCTGCCAAAACCATACCGCTCTCATTTGTGCTGCCCAAAAATAAGACATAAAATCTGGAAGTTGTAATCCACCTTTTTTAGATGCCATTTGTAATGTTTTAAGTTTAACCCTCAGAGTTGTATTATTCCAAATAAATGCCAAAAATGAAAATTCCAAACCTGGAACAACTTGAGGGTGAGTAAATTATTACAGAATTTTAATTTTTGGGTGAACTATTCTTTAAGTAAAAGTATTATCTTGTATACTCTAGTATACTATTGAGAGTAAAAGTAAAGGTATACAGTATTTTTTTTAATCAATATATTTATTTTCACATCAACAATTTACAGACTTAGTACAATTTACAAGTAAACATTCTTTCCACCCTTCCACCCCCATCACATCCTCACTAGACAGAACACTTAAATTAACATTCTTGCGAGGCATTGAGCTGTGGCGTGTAAAATAAGAAAAAAGGAAAAAGACAAATGACATCTTTCCAGATCTCTCATTACTTTTTTAAGTAATGGGGAATAATTCAAAGAATATGCTTCTTCCAGCTTCAAAGGAATATTTAATCCTAAATAAACTATCTTTTCCAAATTCCATAAAAAAGGAATGTTATTTAAGGGCATTTTCTCCGCATCATAACACTTTTATTAATATTAATTTTATAACCAGATATATCGCTACATTTTTCCAACAATTGAGATAAAGTAGGCAGAGATGATTCAGGATTAGTTAGATATAACATAACATCATCCGCATACAATGATATTTTGTGTACACAGCCTCCTACCTCTAGCCCAGATATTGATTCGTTTGCCCGTATTGCTATGGCCAGGGGTTCCACTGCCAATGCAAAAAGTAGTGGAGACAGAGGACATTCCTGTCTGGTTCCCCTTGATAAATGAAAGTGCGAAGATAAATCAGAGCTAGTACGGACGGTTGCCGATGGACTTCTATACAACATTCAAATCATATCAATAAATTTGGGACCGAAATTCATTTTATGCAAAATAGCTTTCAAATAAGGCCATTCTACTCGGTCGAATGCTTATTCTGCATCTAAAGAAAGAGCAATCACCGGAGAATCCATTTGTTTTGCCGAGTAAATTCAGAATCAGTCAAGTGTGTTTCTTGTAGCAAAGCAATTCCAATGCTATGTTTTCTGAGGTATAGAATTACTTTTTTCCTTTTAAGTCTTTGATTTAACCCATTGACATTCCAAGTAACATACTTATATTTCAGTGTACTTGACATTAATTATATTTTTTGTTCTATTTCCATCTTAGGGCACTTTAAGAACTTATCTCCAACCAACCCAAAAATCAAATTAAGTAAACATGTGTTCTGTCCAACCCCCCCTACCCTTCCCACCACTTCCCCAAACGAAGTGTGAAACTTTAACCCCCCATGACTGATTATGCACCGCAAAATGCAGTCGAACTTGACTTCCTCCACCTTATCCTAACTAACTAACTCCCGTACAAGTTCTGTCAATCCCAACAAATATTTATATTATGTACTTTCAAACAAACGTATTATTTACTTCGAACTATCCTAGTAACATATCCAAAATTCACACCTTTTCGTAAACAATTCCATAAACATAAAATCACATTTTTCTCACATTGGATTTTAGGTATAGAGTCCACCCTTGACATAACTGTTAAGTCAGTAATGTTCATCCAAGAGGAAATAAGGGAAAAAAACTCACCCCTCTTACTTCAATGCAGTTATTCTTGCATACTATACGGGTGATTGCTTTAGTAGAGTTTACTGTAGATCCCCGGAATTCGTTGATATGCCATTTCTTAGCATCTTAAACGGCAATCAAGTGCGGATGATGTTGTCGAAGATAAGTCTCTGCCGATGCTTTGGAGTTGAAGGATCTTTGTCCCTCCGGTAGCTGAATCCTCAGCGTTGCAGGATGAAGCATTGCATAAGACACGTTGTTATTGCGTAGCTGTCTTTTGAGTGTGCTGAATTCTTGTCGCTTTCTAAACAAGGTCGATGACATGTCACAAAATATCATGATAGTAGAATTGCCATAGGTGAGCTTGCCCCTTTCTCTGACCACATTGAGAATCTTAAGTGTGTCTCCATATCGAAGTAGACGAATCAGAATGGCCCGTGGTTTGCCGTTTTCCGCTGGTCGTCTTTGCAAAGTGCGATGAGCTCTTTCAATTTCGTAGATCTCGTCCCCCTGTCCCAGAATCTTAGGCAGCCATTCCTTTAAACAATCCACGGTGTTTCTGCCTTCCACTCCCTCTGGGAAACCAACAAGATGTAAATTCTGACGGCGAGATCGATTCGCAAGTTCATCAATTTTATCTTTCATCTGTTTAATTTCGTCGTCAACAACCAATTTGACATTCCCGACATCTTTGTGAAGATTACCATTACTGCTTCTTCCGTCTCCAACTGCTTGGTTTCTACATCCACCATTCTCAGATTTATTGACTGTAATTCGTTACCCATTTTCTCCAAGGATTCTGCGAACTTACTCAGGCGTCCGTCGATTAGCTCCTGAATTCTGAGAAAAACTTTTTCCATTTCTGCATGGAACCATGGCGGCGGGTCGGACAGTGGCAGTCTCGTTTCCTGAGTTTCTTCTTTTTTATTGTCCGTTTTCTTTGGATTCAGCATATTTATCGGAATATTCGAAGTTATTATTTTAGATAAAGTACTTTCGTCGTAATAAATATCTTTAGGGAGGGTTATTTAGATAGAATTATTCGGGAGCTCTAAACGCTGCGTCGCACTCTAGCACCGCCATAACCGGAAGTCAAGGTATACAGTATTGTTCTGAAAAATTATTTGTTAGGATGGTTTTGCATTAATATTACTGCTGCACTGATGGGTGTTGCATTTTACTTCTGAATATGTTCAAGGTTATTACCTCTGGGAAACCAACAAGATGTAAATTCTGACGGCGAGATCGATTCGCAAGTTCATCAATTTTATCTTTCATCTGTTTAATTTCGTCGTCAACAACCAATTTGACATTCCCGACATCTTTGTGAAGATTACCATTACTGCTTCTTCCGTCTCCAACTGCTTGGTTTCTACATCCACCATTCTCAGATTTATTGACTGTAATTCGTTACCCATTTTCTCCAAGGATTCTGCGAACTTACTCAGGCGTCCGTCGATTAACTCCTGAATTCTGAGAAAACCTTTTTCCATTTCTGCATGGAACCATGGCGGCGGGTCGGACAGTGGCAGTCTCGTTTCCTGAGTTTCTTCTTTTTTATTGTCCGTTTTCTTTGGATTCGGCATATTTATCGGAATATTCGAAGTTATTATTTTAGATAAAGTACTTTCGTCGTAATAAATATCTTTAGGGAGGGTTATTTAGATAGAATTATTCGGGAGCTCTAAACGCTGCGTCGCACTCTAGCACCGCCATAACCGGAAGTCAAGGTATACAGTATTGTTCTGAAAAATTATTTGTTAGGATGGTTTTGCATTAATATTACTGCTGCACTGATGGGTGTTGCATTTTACTTCTGAATTTGTTCAAGGTTATTACATTTAAAGTTGCCTACTAAATATACTGTTGGGTAGTTTAATCTACAACGATGCATCATGTTGTAAAACACCATATTTTTGTAGTGCTGCTGTCCTGTGAGAAAAAAATAAATAAAACTTAGTACTTCATATTTGTACGAGTATACTTAACGAATGTACTTCCTCACAGTCCACCTCTGATTATTCTGAAAATGAAAGTATCAACATTTTGTCAAAATATTAACACATTTTTGTTAACTATATCAAAGGCTGCATCTGTAAGACTTGGAGCGGTCAAACAGAGCACTGTTCAGCTGTGACAGCTGCCGCTGAACATTGAGCTGTACAATACTCTATTTTTTTATTTTTATTCACAGTTTTATTTTTATGCTTAACTGCCTAAAAAATCCAGGATGCAAACCTGTCTACATATGATCACCATGGTCAAGACAATAAACTATATAAAATCGCACCTTTGTAAGATATCAGTCAGCATTTGAACTACTATTTGTGTGTGTGTACTCTGTAGTTTTTCATATGTATCATTACATTATTCAAGTAAGCTCCAAGCCAATTCCTGCATTTAAAGTTGTAATCCGACAAAGGACGCAGCAAACCCGTGTAACTTACCTGGCCTCGGTCTTGGCTAAGCCTGAGGTACATCACCGTCTCCTCCATTATGATGCAAAACATAAAAACAAAAATGAGCAATTCTGACACAGCTATCATGTTCTCACGCAGTGAAAAATACGTTGCAGAGCAAAGAGGAAACTGACAACACGCCAACAGACAAGACAGAGCAGGTTACTTATATGAAACAAAGTCTCAGGACTTTCAGCTTTCAAATATTATCAATTTTTGTCAAGAAATTCAAACAATAAATACCGTTTTGTGGCTCTTTATGTCGTGACAGATCACTGTATTGCCTCAGTTCAAACACGTGAACCGATCGTCTTTTCATATTTACGTAAAGCATTAAATGAACATGAATAAACATCAGAAAGTATTTTATTTCAACCGATGTGCATATACAGCTCCCGATCTGGGCGAAGTTCACGGGATTTTGTCCACAGAATGATAAGAGCACACGCTTTAACATATATATATTTTTTAATTTAACACTCCCCTGCAAACATGTCCTTGCGGGGCCCATGCTGGCTTTTTGCGGGCACAGTGGGCTAGGGCCAGCCCACACCAAACCTAAACAGGCCCGGTGCGGGCTTGCCCAGGGGAGGCCCACAGCTTTGGGCTCACTGCAGGCTCTCTGTGAGCAGCCCACACTATGGGACTGCCCACATTAATGCAATGATGGCCCAGTGTGGACCAGACATGATCCTGTTAATAAGAATTGTGTGGGCAGTTTTCTTCCTTACCATTAGGGATGCTAGGGTGTTTTAGGTTTCCTTAAGTAAAGCCATGTGGTAGAGGGAGTTAGCAATAGCAAGCAGCAGTAGCCAGCATGGCTCACCTGCTGAACACATTGTGCTGTGTTCTGGTTGGGAAATGTGTCATTTCAAGCCCAGTCTAAAGGAGTTTTTTTATTTTTATTTAAAAGTGTACATTGCTCATGTTTTTTGCAGAGATGGTACAAAAAATGTACTTAAGTACAGTAACGAAGTAAAGCTACTCCATTACTGTCCACCAACCACTGCATGTATGTATGGCCTATGTTTGGATTGATGCTAAGAGTGTAAGACCGTGTATTTGTATGCATTTTAGAAGGACTCTTTATTGGTGAGGACACCACATCATGGTCCAGTTTGAATATGGATTTAAAGTTATTTTTGACGTGAGACCATAGTCTGGACTATTTTTGACTGTTCCTGGTTAGGAAGAGTCTGGTGTTTGTGAGCTGTGGCATGTTTTCATTACAAGAGGTTGGATTATTCATTTGCTATCAGCCAACTTCAGCTACGGACAGTGTTTGGAAATTGATGCACTACAGATAAGACTTTCACACACATCAACTTACACATGACGAAATCCTACAATCTTACATTTCTTTGTTTGCTTTTTTTTTACTTTTGTGTATTTACATTTTAGGCTATATGTAGCTGTATTAACCTGAATTGAATATTTTCTATTTTGTATTTAATAAATACATTGATTTGAAATCCTTTTGACTACTGTACATTTTTGACAATATAGACATTAGTTATGTGGTGACTGCAAACATTTCAGATGTATAATAACTGTTTTTTCCCAAAGACTTAAGTTATAGCAGCTGAAAAGTATTTAAAGTGAAACAGATGTATTATTATAGATCGGGGTGCATCCTGTTCCTGGAGATCTACCTTCCTACAGAGTTTAGTTTCAACCCTGATAAAACAAACCTGTCTGTAATTATCAAGTGCTCCTTCAGATCCTAATTAGTTGACTGTATTAACCTGAATTGAATATTTTCTATTTTGTATTTAATAAATACATTGATTTGAAATCCTTTTGACTACTGTACATTTTTGACAATATAGACATTAGTTATGTGGTGACTGCAAACATTTCAGATGTATAATAACTGTCTAAGGGGCCAACGTTTTGCCAATGAGCAAAATCTCAGAGGCCCTGCGCTGGCAGCCTGCTGGGGGCCTTAGGCTAGCCCTGCACGGGCAGCCCTCACTTAGCCGGAAAGGGCTGGTGCAGGCTTGTTTGCAAGGTCAATATTTTAACTTAAGCGCTGCAAGCCATGCATACAGTGCCGGACACAACAGACTTTCTGGTACGCAAAACAAGTACTTTAAAGGAATTCCATAGCTTATTGCCTTTACTGTGGCAGCCAACAACAACACAGCTTAACCCTGCATACATTTTCATATTTAGTTATGTTGAAAAAGTTTCAATTCAGTCTATCTTTTTTACCCCGTTTTAACATGGATTTCTATGGAGATCGGCTGTAGCTGTTGGGCAAGATGGCGGATAACAGCGGCGGCAAATAATATCCGCATTCTGATTAGTCAGATCGCCTGTCAATCATGCTCCCTGCGAACGGTCAATTAAACTGTATAATCAAGCACATATAATGGACCTGTACATATTTACATTCTAATGTTGTTAATATGTGTATATGTGTTACGAATCTGGTCTGTGGTATGCCATCCGACTGACACCAGAGGTCACCCTTCCATTACATTGACTCTCCCATCACACAGACTGTTACATGTCACCCCGGACTACATTTCCTAGTTTCCATTTCATTGATTACACTCTCACCTGTAGCCAATCACACACACTATAAATACGAGGTTCTAACCACAGTTCAAGGCCGAGAATTGTTAGCGTTTATCATTGTGTTAGCGATAGCTACATTACGGAGCCAGTTCCCAGTCCTAGTTCTCAAGTCAAGTCAAGTCTAGTCTAGTCCTGTTCATTGCCTTCTTTCACCCGTGTCTTGATCCTAGCCTGTTTACCTCCTCTTGTCTTATCTCTGTCTGTCCTGGAGTCATTGCCTGCCTTGGATTACCCTTTGCATTGCCATCTCGGACTTTGTTTGCACCTCGCCTGGACTATTGCCTGTTTATGGATTATCCGTTTGCCTCGTCCTCTGGATTATGTTCGCCGTCGATTGATCCACGCCTGTTTTATGGATTACTCTTTCATCTTTCGTCCTGTTTGTTGCTGCCGCGTGTTTTGAGTTTGAGCTCTGTCAAGTTAATTCTTTATCGTCCATTTTTTGTCTTAAAATAAATTTTATACACCATCATTTTCGTTTCTATAATGTGTCAATATATCCTGTATCGTATTCTACAACAAAAACAATCAGAGAGCCTTGTTATCACTAGTTTTATTTTGATTTCCCGAGTCCGCTATTAGCTTAACGCCCGTTAGCACCGCCAGCGTGGTTGCCGCTAATCTCGCTTACATTGCTAATACTCTATTCACACACATTACCATTGTTTTACTCACTGTTACTTGCTTTAATGGCGGATGTGTGTCCACCCTTTGAGTGCAGGTGAGGACACGTTCGAGCTGCATTCGGTGCAGCTCGAACTGGAGGCCGTGGAGAAATTATTAATTATTAATTATGGAGGCCGTATTCATGACCTGGTGAAGAGGCAGGAGAGCCGCGCTGGAAACATCCCGGGCTGACGCTCACAAGTATACAGCACGCTGCTAACAGTCCCACCACCTCTACTCCGTGTGTTTCTCTACACAGGCGATCTTCCCAGATGTCATTCACTTCGGCGCCGGGACACCACAGACCCTGGGTGCACCCGCAGCAGAAGACGTGAGCCAGGCCCCGGGCGACGACCTCTCCCCAACCGCCGCCTCTGGTCTTCGAGATCTCCACCCGGAACCGCTTCGCTCCCCTCCGCGAGACGGAACGCGGCGCTGTGATCGTCGGAGACTCCAGCGTCTGGCACGTCTGTGCTACGTTAGCCAAAGGTAAAGTGCACACTCACTGTTTCCCTGGTGCTCGTGTTCTCGATGTTTCTGCGCAGATACCCGCGATCCTGAAGAGCGATGAGAGCCCCGGAGCGGTCGTGCTTCACGCCAGCATTAACAACACCAAGCTGCGACAGACGGAGACACTTAAGAGGGACTTCAGGAGCCTGATCGTGTCAGGACCGCTTCCCACGTATCGACGAGGACACAAAAGGTTCAGTAGACTTTTTGCTTTAAATGAATGCTTATTGTCATGGTGTAAAGAACAGAAACTGCTCTTTGTTAATAATTGGAATCTTTTCTGGGAGCGTCCTAGGCTTTTTCGCGCTGATGGCCTGCACCCCAGCAGAGTCGGAGCGGAACTCATGTCGGACAACATCTCCAGGACGCTACGCACCATATGACTAGTAAGTCAAATCTCAAATAACTGCCCTGATGACTTTTGTTCTACCCGCTTAAATGATAGAAGTACTTGTTCTG